>NC_135735.1:31300000-31600000 GCF_041903045.1 Epinephelus lanceolatus | reverse complement strand
TTATTTATTTTATTTTGATCCCCCCTATGTTAATCATTTATTGATGCTGTTTTTGAAGTATGAATAAGTCAATAAGTAATTTATTCCATTGAAATATCATTGATGTATTATAGAAAAGTGATTTATCTTTTTATAAATGACAAAAGGCACATCTGTCTCATTTTCGCTGTGGTATCATGATACTACTCAGAACCATGATATTTTCATTGGTATCGTACAGTGGGATCCAATTTTGGTACCGTGACAACACTAATCTGGAGGGGGTTCATCTGCAAAAAACTAATGAAAAACTAAACAACGATATTTGGTATTCAGTACTCGGTATTCAGCCAAGCGCTTAATATTATTCGGCTTCGGCTTTGGCCACAAATGTTCATTTCGGTGCATCCCTATTGTTGACGCAATAGTTTCGTCATAGTTTTCGTCAACACAGTTAACACTGGCCTTTAAAAATTGTTCAGCCTCTAATAAATACTAATACTACACTTTTGACGGATTAATTTCTTAGTAAAATGTTGTGGTGGAATTTTACCAGGCTGTCTTTTAATATGATCAGAAATATTTGGCTACATGTGGACACAAAGAAAGGCACTGCTGAGTCAGAAAATAATTGCATCTTTGTAGATTAAACCAATATTTAAAGTCAGCTGTTGTGGTCTTGTTGAGCTTTCATGAGATAAAAGTCTGTCAACATGCACATATTCCACATCGTGCTGCAACGATTAATGTGACTGATAACTTTGCAGTGGTGACAGGTCTGAAGAAAGCCCTAGAGCAACACTAGACAGGTTTCACATGTATTCTAGTAACGGACTGGATTTTCAGTTTAAATGTTGCTGTCAGTTAAATTCAACTCTGAGAAGGAGAATCAGACAGAGATCAAGTCACTCCTTTAAATTCCATGCTGTGATTTTGTTTGTGAAGTTGTCTGTCTGGGGATTCAGATGACAGACAACTCTTGTTGTCTTGGTTTGCCGAACATGACACCTGTATGGCTGAATGCATCTGAATGGAAGTAATATCTCTCCCCTCTCACTCTCCCTCTCTCTCCTTCTGTTGCTGTCGTTGGCCATCAGTCTTTTGTTGTAGAGACGATCATGGCTGCCATCAAAGAAGCCAGATGAAAGGAGGCCTCTATCCTCACCTCTGTCCATCTCTCCTCACCCCTCTCGCTTTGTCTCTCCCCTTCTCTGTGATTTTACATCCCTCCCCTCATCTGAACAATGAACAGAGCCAGCCACCTGTTTTTACAAATCATAGTTTTTACTACAGCATGGCCATACTTACACATTATGACTGTGAAGTTATGTTTGTATCGTTTGAGGATTCTCATTTTGAGTTTATATTTATTTTTAGTTTGGCCACAAATGTGCATGTAATGATTATCGCAGATGAATCAGTATTTGTTGTCATGCTTTATTTGAAAAACAACAAAAGGTCAAATTTTTTCTTGGCAACTTGTATTTTCCCTATCCATCACCTTACCTTGCCTCAATTGCTGAAACAGATAAGCGAAAATAGAATTAAACGACCACCATTTTTACAATCTATCAAAGCATATGATTTTCAAGATGCTTAAAGTTTGTTGGTTTTAGCCTCTCAAATTTTGATATTTACTGGTTTTCCATGATAGAAAATTGAATATCTTTGGCCTCTAGACTGTTGGTTGGACAAGAACTTCACATTTGTTTACTTGGCCTCTTTAATTGGCATTTTCACTGTTTTCTGAAATTTTAAAGACCAAATGGTTAGTAAATCATGAAATATAATATGCAGCTTAATCAATAATGACATTAATGCTAAGTTGAATCAGGATTTTAACCTATACGTCAAAGTTTAAAGGTCCAGTGTGTAGGATTTAGAGGGATTTATTGGCAGAAATGGAACATGATATAATGAGTATGATTTAGTTTTAGTTTAGTTTTATTATTTGCACGCATAGTAAAAACTACATAGAATCCAGATAAATAATAGAAAAAAAGTAAGGATGTGACAGGAGAGGTCAAGAAGCTATAAGCTTATACAACGGACCTCCCCTCAACTTAAGATAGAAAACTATATGAACAAGAAAAAACAAAATAAAGAAAGAAAAAAATATATATTAAAAAACAAAAAACAAAGTGAAACTAAACTAATATAGTTAAGCTAATCAAACTAAATAACAAATAGCAAGAACACACTAAGTAAATATAACACAAAAACTAACCTACACTGAACAAAAACAACCACAAATACAAGAAACACAACAAGAAAAAAAAGTAGCCCATATATATATATATATATATATATATATGTATATGTATATATATATATATATATATATATATATATATATATGTGTGTGTGTGTGTATATATATATATATATATATATATATATATATATATATATATATACATATATATATATACATATACACACACACACGTATATGCAAGCAACACATACACATAAGCAACAAAAAATAAAAAGACAAAAAAGAACTTAAACATTGTGGATCAAATGTAACAACAATTTCTTTAAAAATATCAAAGACAACTAGCTCTTCACTATATGTACCTTGGAGTTCCATATCTGTACACCACGATATCTAAGAGAGCACTGGCCATGTTTTGCTTTATAAAAAGGAAGATGAAGATGGTCAGCTTGTCTGGTATTATATGAATGAAACTGAGAATTGGATTTAAAAAAATTACTAAACGATGATGTTAAAGAAAAAGGTAGAAACATATATTTATATATAAACACACATATCTGATGAGTGTTTATGTCATATATTGACAAAATGTTAAATTTTCTAAACAGGGGGGCAGACGCCTCAATAGAGTTTGAATAAGTTGCCAACCTAACAAAACGTTTTTGTAATATGTAAAGTTTATGAAGATTAGAAGGATATGTGTTTGCCCAAACAATATTACCATAAATCAAATAGGGATAAATCAAAGAATAATATAAAGTCAGTAAACAAGTGACATTTATAACGCTTCGAACTTTGCTGATGATCCCTAATGACTTCACAATTTTGTTATGAATAAAATGAATATGGGTTTTCCGATTTAAATTCTCATCAACTAAAATGCCTAAAAAACGTGTATGAGATACTTGGGAATTTGTTTTCCATCAACTACAACTCTAACATGATCTCTAATGTATTTCTTGCCCTTTCCTGCAAATATTATGAAATTAGATTTCTTAATGTTTAATGCAAGTTTATTGAGTTGAAACCATTTTGCAACTCTCACCATTTCCTCATTTGTATTATTTATTAGAGTGTGCAAGTCAGTATGTGATAAAATCATGTTGGTATCATCAGCAAACAAAATGGGAAAAGAGAATTTACAAACTAATGAGAAATCGTTAATATAAATTAGAAATAATAAGGGTCCTAGAATGGATCCTTGTGGTACACCACGTGTTGTATGAACTGTATTTGAAACACAACCATTCATTAATACATACTGCTCTCTTTCACTCATATAATTAGCCAACCATTTTAATGCATTTCCTTGAAAACCATAGTATTTTAATTTGGCCAATAGAATATCATGATCGACGGTGTCAAATGCCTTGGATAAATCCAAAAAAATGCCGAGTGCAAATTTGTTGTCGTTCAAAGCTGTGTGTATTTTGTCTGTAAGTTGCAATAGTGCCATGTAGGTAGAATTGTCCTTTCTAAATCCATATTGATGCTCATATAAGATATTATTCACATTTAGATGCTTTAACATTCGGGTATAAATCAATTTTTCCAAAATTTTAGAAAAGCAAGGTAAAATAGATACAGAGCGATAGTTGGTGAAGTTACTTTGATCACCAGTTATTTTTTATATTTTTAATAATCTCTTTTACTTCATTTATTTGTGGTGGCTCAAATTGCAACTTACATGGATATTGTTTTTCTGAAAAATCTAAAGGATTACCCAAACTATTGTTAGTTTTGCTAGAAAGAGAAGCACCCACATCTGCAAAAAAACTATTAAAGCCACATGCGATGTCATATGGATCGGTGATTGATTTATCTCCATTTTGAAACTGAGAGACTGAAACCGATGAGGTTTTCTTTCTTTTATTTAGTAATTGATTAATAATATTCCATGTAGATTTTATATCATTTGTTGATTCTTGGAGTTTCTTTGAGAAATATGTTTTTTTTGCTGAGTGTAAAATATGCACAAATTTGTTTTTATATGTTTTATATTCTTTAGAATTTAAAGGAGTTGGATTTAGAATATATTTTTTGTATAATTTTTTTTTGTCAAGGAAGATTTTTTTAAGGCTTGGCGTAAACCAAGGTTTATGGAGATCATCATTCCTCTTTTCTTCCGTGTATATTCATCTGAAAAATAATATTTGTCAGGTTTACTTTACCATAGAATGAGCCATTTATATCTACATAGTGAGGAGGTCCTTGTCTACGGCGATTGCCATGTTTCACCGCCTTTTTTCTACAATAGCCCAGAACGGACAAACCAAACACTGGGTCTAGATGGGGCCATTTGCGTTTTTGCATCGGCCACCATAGTTAACAGCCCCTCTGTGACCAGAAGTGTGTGAAAAACACTGTGAGACTGCTTTATTCAGTGTTTTTACTGGTTTAAATCATCTGGTCCATTTGTTTTGAAGAGGAAGAGACCTCTGTGGATGATTCGGCTTCCGATAAAAGCCTCCTGAACAATGAAGGGAATCTAAGTTTAGTAAAGGAGCTTGTTAGTTGTTATTTACTTTCTTCTTGCATTTATTATCTCTGTCTGGCATTCTATCTCATTGTCTTTCCCCACAGGCACACACACACACACACACACACACACACACACACACACGCATGTGCAGACATACATACATATGGTCTCTCATGCATATATCTATCTGTGATTTATAGGGTATGTGTCTCTGGGTTCATAAAAGTCATGATTTCCCATAAAATGTCAGTGATGGTGGTTAATATGACACTGTGGGTGTGTGTGTCCGTGGCTACACCCAGTGTAGCAGCTCAAACCTAGCAGTCATGTAAAATATTGATATTCCATGTGTAAATGTCAGAATGAGAGACTGTGTGTGTGAATGTGTGTAGTGGCGCTCAGCTCCATGGGTTTTAGAGTCCACTCTTCCATCCTCCTTCCTTCTGGGTTAAGTTATAACAGCTTATCAATGCCAGATGTTTAAAATGGACTGTCTGAACTGTCTGTTGCTGCTGTAATAATTGTGTTGCGTGTGTTTTTGTTGCCCTCAGGATGCTGCTGGAGAAGAGCTCAGAGGAGCAGTTGTTCTTTTCTGTGACAGTGTCCGAGCAGGCGGTCACCCTGCGGTATGGTCAGTCCAGCAGTCAGACTCCTCTGACTGTCAGCTTCAGAACAGAGGGAAGGCTTACACTGGAAAGGTGGACACACCTTGTTTTGCAGGTAAAAAATATCTGAAAACAAACATGATGCCATAGCCGGTCACTATGATTATGAGCATGAATGTTAATGTGCATCTGTAGGTGAGTTTGTGTGCATGAAATTCAATCAGTCTGCCTTAGAAGCGCCATCAGGTTTGTGTTTAACGGTCTTCATAAGGGTTGTGAAAGCAAAATGGTCTTTTTTTCCCACCACACACATGCTGCCTCTCTATCTTCTTCACTGTCTGTGTTTCTCTTTCATTCTCTGTCCATCTTTTTCTCTTCCTCTCTACGAGTTTGTGGTAATTATACTGGCAAACATCTGCTTTGGCACAGCTGCTGGGGTCAGGGGCACACACATTACATCAGACACACATACGCAGACAGACGATGCCGCACACTTTTAACACAACATTTCAAAACGTCTGTGTCGTGTATGGAAAACTAACTTCAAAACCTCTGGAATTCTTTAGCTTTCACTTATTTAATTTATCTATTTATAGGTCTGTGGTTATTTTCTATGGTTTACTATGTAAAACATGGAAATGGATGTTGTACTTATGTGAGGTTGTTTAATTTGTTGCTGGATATTTTTTAACATCTTAGTGTGGAACGCCATCTTGTTATTCAGGAGTTGTTGTGTTAGACTGGGGATCCTATAAATACAGTTTGGTACATTCAGTTTCAGTATTATAATGTGAGTATAATCATTGAATACTTGTTTACATATTACATTTTTTATAGATAAACTTTGCATCCTTCTGTGTTATTATGGAGAGCCTTGTTGAGCGGTTGAATAAATGCTAAACGCAAAGATGAAAGTTGTGCAGTGAAAAATGGAAAAGTTTCAATGGGAAAACCTTTGTATTTACCATAAGCACAAAACCTCAGGAAACTGCAGATGTGTGGGAGACTTAAATTTACTTATTGTATTACATACACTACTTGTACTTTCTGCAGTTTAACAATGTATGCATTTATTTTCTCTCTTTGGGGTTAGTGCTTTCTTTTTTTCTTCATTTCTCCAGAGTCAATTGACCTAAGTGGTTCATGGACTAGAAATTTTAGAAGGCATCAGAAGTTAGAAATACAAGGCTGTCATGGACCAAAAAAGCTTTCAAAAGCTCTGATCATTCAGAAATGGCAGCTAGTGAAGTGCAGAGAGTCTCGAGGCCCCAAATGAATCCCTGTTTGTGTGCGTGTGTGTGTTTCTGGTCTGTTGAAGAGTATCGTTTTACAGATTACTCCACTGGACAGTATTTCTCTTTCAGCATCTCTGAATAACACCAGGGCTACTTGGGGAGAAAACATGGTCACCATGACAAGCCTTATCATTATACGTGTCTGTTACTTAAGTTGTTTGTTTGTTTGCTTTTTTATCTGTGTAATCTTTTGGCCCAGTTTTATTTGACCTGGCATGATGTTTAATAGGCTTTATTGCATTTTGTCTGCAACACATTTTGTTAACCTCTTTTATTGCCCTTCTCTGGTACTTACTGTGCCATGACATTATACAACCCTGATATTTTATATCATGAATTCTCAAATAAAGTCCATCTTAAATAGTCAAACAACAATAAGGCTCAGGCACCAGTTGGCTGTTATGCACAGACCAACATCTTTTCTAGCAACACCTGATCATAAATAAACTCTCCTTTGCTGTTGTTCTAGTGTTGAGCAGCTGTTTATGCATTAGAATTTGTTACAGCACATCACTCCCTGTTAAACCACAACTTGTCACTTTGACATTTCTATTTGCTTTTTGATCAAACAAACTTGGTACAACAGATTTATTTATGAAAAAAAGAAAAAAAACATTAACTAGAAGGATACTATTCCTTAAATATATATATATACAGAGAGGATGTAATAAAGCTTAACCTAAGGGACATTTGGACGTACAAACATATGTTGATAAATTAACAAATGGATCAGAAATGATCAGAGTTGGGAAAGAAAAATGAAGTTGTTCAGAATCAACAACCCCCCACACTCCCTCTAGCTTAATCCTTAAAGCTACAGTTGGTAACTTTTCATATGTGACTGAAACTGTCACTATATTACCACAGCACTAAGACACAGCACTGAGGAAGATAATGTAAAAAAATCATACTCCTCTGCCTACTCTATTACCTTGTAGCATTTCTGATGGCCTTACTGCATGTGAACGAAATCAATCAATCAAAACTTAAAAGTCTCTAATGCAGCTGTCAATCACAGCTTGCAAACTTCAGGGAGACTGTCAAACTAGGCAGTGCTGTTCAAATATGAATCAAGATTTCATAACCCATTGGCTATTTCTAACCACAAATGTTTTTCAGAAACATTTTATTGTACTGTTTAGCTGTACAATGAGAAGGTTTGTGACCCCATCAGCATGTTGGACAGTTAGACGGGCGTACCAAGCACTGCCCACCAGCTGGACCAACTTTCACATTTTACAACAAAACAGTACACTAAAATATGTGTCTGAAAACACTGAAGGTGAGAAATAGGTAATGCAGTTACAGAATCGTGATTCGTATGTAATCAACGCTGCTTATTTTGACAGTTTGACCGCAGTTCATGGAACGATTGATATGACTGACCGATGTGTTTGAGACTCTCTGGCTGCATTAAAGACTGCTTGGCTCTGATTGGTTGTGGTCATGATCTGATTCTTGCAAATGCCATTAGAGGCAGTGGTTGGGGGAGGAGGGGCATGATTTATTTGCAGACTATCTGTCTCGTACTTCCTTCAGAATACAGTGACAGTTTCAACAAATATGACAATAATTATTTTTTACAAAAGTTACCAACACCTAACAGATATGAAAGTGGTATCGGTCTTTTCATCTTACTTTCAACAAGAAAGCACAGAAGCGATTTTTCCCAAAATGTCAAACTAAGAAAAGACACTAAAATATAAACATATTCATAAGAAGGAACACATCAAAAAAGTGGCCTTTCTTGACTTATGTTTTGTTGTAAATAGATAATAATCTTGGCATCATAAAGCAATTTTTCTATTCTTATTCCGTTATGATTAGAAGTCAGAATTAAAACCTCAAGTTACATTTTTAAAAAATGAGACTGGAGGTGCCCAACAGCAGGCAGATTAAAGAATGTACTGCAAACTGCAGTTTGATTTAAAGCACAATTAAAGGCCAGAGGGGTGCTCCAGGAATGAGGAAGTTATACATGTTGACCAGTACTTTAAATTATTGTACCCAGCCAGAAAACCTAATGTGACAGTTTAGTTTACTGGCTAGCTGACTGGTGTTGATGCCTGGTACAGTAATTTGGCAGTCTACTGTTATGCTGGCTAAATGTAGTGTTGCTTATGGCTCAATTGCTAGCAAGTTGTGTATGTGTGTGTGTGTGTGTGTGTGTGTGTGTCTGTGTGTGTGTCTGTGTCTGTGTGTACAGCATGTGTGAATGCCCTGTAGGGATCAGGTTTTTATATGTCTACTGTACAGTATCTGTGTTTGCTGTACTCGTCCATGTAGGCATGGAAAAGTGTTAGGCTTGCAGGTATTTTGCTAAAAGTGTGTTTCAGTGGTGTGGCTTGGAGGTATTTTGAAACTTTGTGTGTGTGTGTGTGTGTGTGTGTGTGTGTGTGCATTCTTGTGAATCAGTTGGCTTTTCATTTAATGGTATGGTGATGTAATCTGTTTTGACCAGTCAGAAGAATAACATAATCATCCCTGACACTCAAACACCATTCGCATACTCCCATTCTTGTGCATGCACACACTCTTATCAACTCACACACTCACTCCTACACACAGATACACACTCACAGTTCAGCTGTAATTTGTAGCAGACTTGTCAGGCACAATACAGACATTACCCTATGAAGGAGCTGGGCAATTTAGAAACCTTTCCTGCACACATACAGTACACACACACGCACGCATGCACATGCACACGCACACGCACACACACACGCACACACCAGTCATCTGTCGGTTTGAAAAGATCAAAACACCAAAAAGACAGTCAAAAGGAATACGGGTTTCCAAGTGCCAGGAGCAATTCACACACACTGACACACACACACACGCACACATGTATACACATGGTGCCAGGAGCAAGGTGCTGTAGGGATGCTGGTGCTCCCTAGGTAGTTGTCTTATCTGATTATGGTAACGATGTCGAGAATAGTGGAGGAAAAGGTAGCCTGGGGGAGGGAGGGACTGAGTGAGGAGATGGGTAAAGTGAGGGAGGTGGCTCTGTGTTGTTAAGGGATGTTTATGAAGTCAATTTACGGAGGGATTCACTTTCCTGTACATTTCTGCAGAATTTATTACCAATCTGTAGTTCTCCAGAAAATTACCTCTCTTACTGCTGTGGTTGAAGGAGGGATGGGTACAACACATTAACATAACTTGTTCTCTTGATGGGTGTTTTTTATTTTTTATCTCAAGTGCCTCATATACTGTGTTTGCATGAGGACAACATTGGGCACTGACACCTTGAACTCCTGTTTTATAGTATAAAGACATCGTCAGCATTTAGACTGATTCTGTATAAGCCTCACTATTACCATGCAGTTCTGTCAACCACAATCTCCTGGGAAAATAAAGGCTCTATTTACGGCACAAAGGAAGTGCGTCAACCATTGCGTACCAAATCAGGAAGAGGACAGTGAGTTGGTTTTCCCCATGGATGTATAAAGGGACTGGATACAGCGTTGGAGGCAGTGACAGGATCATATCTGTGAAGGTTGCTCAGTGGCGCATGAGGCCAAAAAAGACATATTTCTGCATTTTGAAATCACCTGGATCTTTCGCATCATGGGGCTCATAGAGCAAGCAAACTACAGGCCTTCAGCAGCCAAGCAGCACACTTTCACCAATCAAGCGGCTAACTTTTGCATAAGCACTCTGCTAACTTAAATAGGAATTGAAAAGATTGAATTGTGCAGCTCTTCTAGACTTTCTCAGTGTTATTGGACTGAAAGGATCAAATCCTGATACTGAAACAAATAATTTCGAGGGAGCTGTGACACTCATAAAATGTATCCACTGATATACAGACATCTTTTTCACAATATAACTCTGTGGGAAACAGTCTTTTTGGGCCCCATGGCATCACGTGATGGACCCGGATATTGTAATTTATTATGTAAAATTGTCTTCAAAGCTGGACACTGTTCCTAGGGACTTGGTTTTCCCCAGTGCCTATCAGTAGCTTTCCAGTTATCAAAGAGTATCCCTGTAAGTTCTTTGCAGCTACTATCCCCAGTACTGATAATGGTGGATGGTGAAACAACCGAAGTAACTGTGGAAAACAAATTGCAGTGTGTCCTTTGTTGTTGGTGGTTGCTAGGCTCTGAGGAAAGAGAAGAGTGATCAGGTTGTCTTTGGCGGCAGCGCAGCAACAATAACACCACTTGAAAACACTCGAGGAGAAAAGTAAAAAGGTGTTTGTTTCCACTTTAAGACAAAGAGTAGGTGAAATATTCATAGCACTCCCATTAGGAACACCACACCCAATGAAGTGGTACAGGCCAGGCCAAATGGAGGGCTGGTTCAAGACTGCAAAGTTATTGCCTGTTTTTGTTTATTGTCATGAAAGTAGAGGGTCTTGTTATTGTCATACCATTATATGACCATTCCAGTGCAAATGCTGCACTATTGAGAGGCACAGGCCTTTGTAGAGTAAGCGAGCTAATGAGGGAGGGACAGAATAAATTAGTGGCTGTCAGGGGCCCTGTACACCCCAAAATTTTTCCAGTTGAAAGGCCAGGCGCTTTTCTGAAAACCCAGCAAGGAGCGCTTGAGAGTCAGGGGAGGAGGTTTGGCTGGTTGATTCTTATTTAATTTATTTATTTTATTTTGATCCCCCCTATGTTCATCACTCATTGATGCTGTTTTTGAAGTATGAAGAAGTCAGTAAGTAATCTATTCCATTGAAATATCATTGATGTATTATAGAAAAGTGATTTATCTTTTCATAAATGACAAAAGGCACATCTGCCTCATTTTTGCTGTGGTATCCTGATACTACTCAGAACCATGATATTTTCATTGGTATCGTACAGTGGGTCCCAATTTTGGTACCGTGACAACACTAATCTGGAGGGGGTTCATCTGCAAAAACTAATGAAAAACTAAACTTCGGTATTCGGTACTTGGTATTCAGCCAAGCGCTTAATATTATTCGGCTTTGGCTTCGGCCACAAATTTTCATTTCGGTGCATCCCTAATTCTTGGTGACAAGAAAATAATGTCAAACATATGGCATAGAAGCTCAGCGCCTTGTTACGCTGCTGCCGTTTTCTTTGTATAGTGTAAATACGCAGCGCTCCTATTGCAAACAATTAAAAAAAGGAGAAGAGCAACAATGTGAGACAATAAAGTCAGAGGGCAGGGACAAAACTTTGCATTGGTTTACATGATCTTTTGTGCTTACTCTAAATAATTTTTAAAACAACTTGAGGATATTTCCTTTTTGTGTGTGCATCTTCTTTCACTTTGGGCAATTGTGTTATTTTAGTGAAATTTGAAGAAACAAAAATATATATACATAAAAAGGTGAGAGTTGAAGATATATGTTAAGTCAGGGTTTAGGGGAAATGTTAAAAGATGGTTTCAGTGTAAAGAGAAATGGAGAGATGAAGAGAAAGAAGTGGCAAAGAGAGACCACAAAAGATGGAAAGAAGAGAATGGAAGGGAGTTCACAATTTAAATAGCTTTGGAGTACTATCTTTTGGAGTACCAGTGATTGACTGTGTGCCTGGAGGACCCCCAGAGGGGTCCGTCTGTTAGTGCCTGAGCAAATCAGCATTATCGGATGAGGCAGTGGCAGGGACAGCCAGTCACACTGGTCCCATCACGACTCAACACGGCCGTATGAATGTTTAACACTTGTGCATACGTACATTTACACACACTCTCTGTCTTACTGTTAAAGACACAAACACACAGCACCACACAGAGAAACAGCTGGTGATGTCTTCTTTCAGAGGGCTCTTAAATGTTGCTTAAGGCTGAGAAAAAAAAGAGAAACAATTGTTAAGAAAAGATGCAAAAAGAGGGCAAGTGGGTCAATGTGTGAGTGTCATCGGGAGTTAAGGTCAAATCAAGATTACAAAGACACACACACAACCGTTTTTGTGTTTATTGGAAGGAGTGAACTAGCTGTTCCTATCTAATCTACAATTTGTTCTCTAGACCCTGACAGCTCATCTGCTCCACTACTCTGCTCTCAGACACTTTGGCTGCTAAAACTTCGACTGAATGCCATAATAAGCTTAATGAATGTTTTCACGCACAATTACACTGTAAGACTCTGGCCCGTGTGTATGTCTGTGTAAGGACTGGTCTGGTCTTGGCAGAGGACGACTAATTTGCACCGACTATTCTCGTACAGTCTTTCCTTCTCTCGCCCTCTTTCTTGCATAGATGCATGTGCACATGCCTCATCGCCCCACTCTATCTGAGATGGATTTTGTCTTTCTTTCTCATTCTTCTGCCTTTCTCTCCTCTCTTCTTGGTCTGTCTCTACTGTGTCCTTTAATTTCTCTCTCATTCCCACTCTCCTCTGCACCCCTCTGGATCTATTCATTCATTCTGCTTATCTACCTTGATCCTAATCTAGGTTTAGCATGACTCTGACACTGTGGTGGAACACGAGTTACCAGTGCCTTTAGTTAAACCTATAGTCACTATTAACATAGATATAGACAGGGTCTGAAATTAGCACCGCCACCCGCTAAATGTGGGTAAATTGTTGGCAGTGGCGGGTAGAATCGTCAGGACATCTGCCAATTTGGCAATAGGGGAAAACGTGCAACAGAGACACGTTTAGTTTGGTTAGCATATTATTGGATAGAGCTACACCTTTGAAAGTGCTCCCTACTGCTGTATGACAGCAACACTATGGGCTGTAGAACTATTTGTTTTGACTGACAGATGAATTTCACCAAATTCTAACCAACAATCCTCAATAAAAAGGTGTGCACACATGCATACATGCCCACTTGTTACTGTATTAGCTTCACTACCTCACATTTCAGTTTCATCTGAAAGATTTGCTCAGTGCGTAGTGAGTTTGTATTCAAACAAGAGGGAGAGAGTGATGTTGGATGAGCTCAGATTGGATCGGAGCAGGGCCGGGGAGTACTTAATTTCAGACTGTGGATATACATGTAGACAATTTCTTGCCCTCTTAGCCATAAGTTCCACTTTACTCCAGGACCAAGATACTTGAACCTGACTAAGTTGCTGCATCAGTTTGAGCCTTAAAAATTTGCTTTGCAGAAATGGAAGCTAGGGGCTGAGGTCTTCTGTTGATAGCCACTCTTATACATGTGACCAGTAGTCCTCTATGAGTGACACACACATACAGACTCACAGCACACTGTCTCATGGAGTTATCCTAATGCTTTTCTCTCTGTCCCACCTAGAGTGACAGAGACAGATTGTGAGACAGACTGAAAGTTAATGTGTGTGTGTGTGTGTGTGTGTGTGTGTGTGTGTGTGTGTTTTATACACTGTATGTGCATACACTATGTGTGCATGGAGGCACTTTCTGTGCATGTTTCCGCAGGCTCTATGTGTGTGTTTGCATCCATGTACGTGCACTAAATACAGTATATTCATGTGTGTGTATTTGCGATTGTGTGCATGTGTGTGAAGGTGAGGCAAGGTTGTTATGTAGGGGTGAAGCAGACACCTCTATGGTAGCCCTCTGCCCGCTGGCACAGGAGGCGAAAGGGCACGAGACTGGCATCAATTACATAGCGAGAGAGAGGGAGAGAAAGGTGTGTGTGTGTGTGTGTGTGCGGCAGGGTTTGAGATTTTCTGTCTTAAAATCCATTTATTTATTTATTTTACATCAGCGTTCCATGCCAGTGTGCAGTCTGGTCCAGCTTAATAGAGAGAGCAAGGCACTAACACGGCTAGGGTTAGGGGTTTCATTCCCACCGGAGCTGTGAGATATGAGTGCTAAAAATGTATGCGTCAAGGGTGCTGCAAGGTGCTTTGGATGAAATGATCCACCTAAGAGCATATGTTATGTTAACCTGCCCTTTCTAGATATATCCACGCTAAAGTAGAAGTTGGACGGCATAGGTTAGTAACCCTATTAAGAGCAAAAGAATCTTAGAAAAAAAATATTCTTATAAAAAGAAGATGCTCAGCAGTGGATATCAAAGTAATGTTGCTGTCTGGTGGTAGAATTCTGCACGCACCTGCTGAGACTGGAACCCGGCCCGTACCTGTGTGTTTCAGACCAGATCAGACTGAACCTGACTTGTACTTCCTCAGCGATAGTGATACATTTTCTTTTTTTTTTGTCTTCCCTACAATTATAAGCATTTTTTTCCAGTTCTTAAGCTGAATGAGCAGAAAAAACTATGCTGCTATGTGTTGGTGTCATTTAGGGAAACACTGCTTCTGTCCTCTGCTCTCTGTGTTGGTGTTTTTACAGAGGGCGGGGCTCAGCTCCTGCACACACACTGGGTCTAAAAAGTTATGTCGGGCCAGTAAATTATATCAGCTATCGAGTAGCTGAGACTTTGCTCTGCTTTGCCCGTGTTTGTCTTGAACACTGGCTGGTTTGACTGCAAGGTAAAATCTAACGCTAGCTTGACCACAGTCTTTGTCTTGGTCAGCCAAGCTAGGTCATATCCTGCCGTCCTGTGCTTCTTGTGTGGTTGAGAGGGAGAGTCTGATGTTTCTATATCAAGCCAGCTGTCAATTGCATCTTTGTGGTCAAATCACCTGTAAGTGCATTGAAACGGCCCAGGTTACATGTATGCCTACATGTATGACTACATGTAACCAGTGGACTCTAGTGTTGTCTGCGTTGTGTTGATGTAAGAGGCCCAGACTGTGGATATCTTGGGAGGCGATCTCTGTTTATTCCTGACAACACGAGATAAAAACAACCAAAATCCTATGTCAAATACAACCATATAAAGTAGTAGCAGTATAGTCAATATGTGGAGTATCAGACACTCCACATATTGACTACAGAGGCCTAAGTGTGACAAATTTTGTGTAATTATGATACTTAATATTACAAATGTCCATTTGACTTTGTTACACATATTACTGCTGTATAATTGACCCTGTTACATCCATCTGCAGTAAATATGCATGAAGATAATAAATAATAAGTATATATGAAGATAAAATTAATAGAATTATAATCACAGGAAGTTACAACACCTGTGTTCCCTATAAGTTAAGAGATCCCACTAAATTGTGAGGAAAATAACATTTTTTTTGATGTTGGGTTGACAGTGAACATTATTGTTGGATCCTGCAAAAAAAACTTGAGGAATTTGACACTTACAGCTAAATTTAGAGCAGAGCAATCTCAGATGCACAGATGTGAAACACTTTATTTTAAAAAAAGGATGCATTGTTTTGTTTTGTAACTGTTGTGATAAAAAATAGCACAGTGTTTCATTACATTAAATTCAATGATAATCATTATTTTTTTTTATTTTTTTCTCTTTCTTTTTTATTTTTTATTTTCTCATTGAATTGTTGGATATTATTCACCTACCACATGATTACACACTTGTAATGATGTCAAAATATGCTTAAATCATTCAAAATAGCATCCAGAAAAATTAAAAAGGAAAATACAGATTTGGGGTAAAAATAAAATAATATATGAAAAAATTAAAACAGATTTCATAAGGCCTACATGAACGAACACCATGGGCCAAAACCAACACAAAACCTGATCCTCTGTCAGGACCCATCAGTAGCAGAAGTGTGTTTGGTGCATCTAAACCTTGTCACTAGGTATTATTTCTGCATGTCTCTCCTTTTGCAGCATGATAGTGTATGTGCTCCTCCTTCCTTGTACGCTGTCATAGATGTCTCTGTTTTGTTAAATGGGACCCCTCTTTGCTTTCTGCTCAGAAAGAAAAAGTCTTAGAGACTTATGGTCTTTATTAAAAGGTTGATGTGTCACCTTATAAATGTCCCCTCTCTCTCTTTTTCTCTCTTTATCTTTTCTCTCGGCTTTTTTTCCTCGAGAATGATTTTGTCTCTCTCTTCCTCTCTCTCTGCCTCATCTATCTCTCATTCTCTCCCCCCTTTCATTGTCTCTTCCCCTCCACCTTCTTTGTCCTTCCCTCTTTCCCTCTCATTCTCCTTACACACACACACACACACACACACACACACGCACGCACTCCCCCTCTCTCCCTCTCCATCTCCCTGGGGACAATTTTCTTTTCTTAAATAAACTGTCATAGCTAGTGTTAAAATATGGGCCTTACATGAGGTGAGCGCGGCAAGGCAAAGGCATGGGGCCCTGGGCTGGTATAAAACATGGATAATATGCTGTGAGAGGTAATTGTATCTTTTAGCGCTGAGATGAGTAGAACAAATGTGTCTCCTCTCCATCCTCTCCCTCTCTCTCTTCCTCTCCCTTTATTCCCTTTCCTCCTCTCCTCCTCTTCCTATCTCTTTCTTTACACACTGCAGCCGTGCTAATATGATAGAGAGAATATTGGCTGTACATCAGAGCTGCTAACAGTTCACAGTGGGTAAGGGCAAGTATATAGGGGGGAGAGAGGAGTAAAGAGGGTGGGAGAGGCTCGGAGGGTGAATAACAAGGATAGAGATAACAGGAGGGAGAGTTAGAGGAAGCGAGAGGGAAAGGTGACAATATGCCTGGGGACGCAAAAGTGGAGAGCTGCAGATGCATAAAGTCACATTACACTTTTTGATTTTACTCACTTTGGTTTGTATTTGGAGGACAGGAATATCCGTGAATGTTCAGCATACTGTTTTCCAGAAATCATTTTTAGATGAAGATGATCTTAGTCCATTTTTAAGTCTGTCAAGCTGAGGTCATCTCAGCCTTGAATGAATAACTTCATTTCAAACCAAAACAATAAAAAATAAAAAAAAAACAACAAACAAGACAAAAATAACAGTGTAAGAAAAGGAGTAGGTAGAAGTATATATTTTCAACAAATCCCCAAATTTATTTACAATTAATGTGCAACTATCCCAAGTCTATTTACCACCCAATTAAATAAAAAAAACAGTTAATTTACAGTTCAAGTACCACCCAGTGTTACAAAATAAACATGCACTCCCCTAACACAACCTTTTCTCATTCTCTGCCAGAAATTTAAATTGATTTATATTTGTGCTTTGTTTCAACTCATCACGCTGCCCATTTCATAAGAAAGACGATTCACTCTGCTCTGTCGCCAGGAACAAACTGGGAGGCAAAGATCCTCTCTGAGGAAGAGGGTTCACTTTGCTGCAGGGTTCACCAAAACGTTTTTTTTTTTTCTTTTAGTAAATTGAACACACATTAAAGAACATACAAGATCCTGTAGAGAATTAATACATATAATACAATACAATAAACATTGTCAAATTAAATGAAGGAAGAGGATTTTTTTAAAGGCAAATTAAATATTGGGAATTTATGTTAAAATATCCATAGAGACATATAAATAATTATATAATTAAAGATATGTAGGCTATGTTAGGTGAATACTCCTGCCAGTGACCCTGACCACTGGCACTGGCGAAAGAACTGGAGTTGGTCCCCGGACGCTGCACTGTGGCTGCCCACTGCTCCCAGTGTATACAGTAGGATGGGTCAAATGCAGAGGTCAAATGTATGTAATGTGCTGAGAAAGGACAATAAAGAATAACTAGGAGATAACAAAAGAATAAAGAGATTTCAAAGTCTTAAAAAATAAGGGACATGAATCAAAACAACAAGAAACGAGATATATCCCCAGTCATGCTCACCCAGTTTTAATAAACTCAGTACTGTTTTTCAGCACATATTGTTTTGTCTTCATTCAATGTAGTTAGCACATATTGTTATTGCGCCATTGGTTTTGGCCTTGGTGCCCCACATTTTGGCCGTGATGCCCCAATAAATTTGTATTTATCAAAGGCCAAAGTGGCCTTGGCCTAAAAATATCTTAACTCCAGGCCTGTAATCGTGTATTTCCTCTCCTGTTTCTGTCCCCGGAGGGGCCAGTTGCAGTGTGCTGCTTTTTTATGTGCTGCTGCCTCCATTGGCTGAGCGTCTCTGCTGACGTAAGATATAAGTCATGAGCGAAAATATGCACCACACAGCCAGAAAAAGAACCTCTTAGGCAGGGCAAGTAAGAATTTAGATGGGGCAAGTAGATTTGAGAAGTACTTGCCCGGCAGGGCAGGTAGGAAAAAACCTTAACGTCGGACCCTGCTGATTGCTCTCTTTTGAAGGATGTATAATGGTTAAGATGATTTCGGAGACCTGGGCGTCGATCTTGGTTTAAGTTTAAGCTCCATGAACATTTCAGAAAAATGCTTTTGACCAAAGGAAGTTCTTATCTCCCCTTGGTGCAAATTAAAACAGCATTTTTTTACTAATATAATTGCGTGGGGCGGCAGTGGCTCAGTCCATAGGGACTTGGGTTGGGAACCGGAGGGTCGCCTGTTTGAGTCCCCGTCTGGACCAAAATATGGAGCATGGACTGGTGGCTGGAGAGGTGCCAATTCACCTCCTAGGCACTGAGCCCCCCAACTGCTCGGGGCGCCTCACCAAGGGCAGCCCCCTCACTCTGACATCTTTCCACTTTGTGCATGTATAGGTCCTGTTTGTGCATGTGTGTGTCTTTCGGGCCTGTGTGTTAATGACAAAAAGAGTGAAAAAACTGAATTTCCCCTCAGGGGGATTAATAAAGTAAAATAAACTAAACTAAATAATTTAGGTAGCTTATTAGATACATGTTAAAACAGAGGCTGTGCAGTTTGCTCAGTTGAGCTGTTGACAATATATTTTGATGAAGTGAGCTCTTTGGAGCTTTTGTGTCTGTAGAATCACATCAAAAATGTGTTGCATAACATGATTTCAATAGCACCAATGGTAATGTAAACAAATAACTGCGTAAAACTGTTCAAATAATAGTAAAAAAAATGTGATACTTAAAGATAAGTGAGTAAATCAATTATTTTCCCACTCCAAGTGATTATATGGTATGCATCTCAACCAGTTTGTCATCAGGAAGCACTTTTTTGCATTTGTTTAATGTATTCGCCACTTAATTCCAATTCCAACCTTTCTCTCCCTCAATATAATGTATTTAATTTCCTCCTTTTCCCCCATCTTGCCACATCACTTCTGTCTGGCTCTCCTTCATAAACTTTCCAAAATGTCTTTCTATGTTACACTCTCTCCTATGTATCCTTCTTTTCTTCTATCATTCAACACAATAATTCTCTCATTTACTAAACTCTTCACTCCAGCCTCTCTCCTTCATGTCCCACTTACTTTTTCTTTCTCTTTCTTCATTCTGTTCTCACTCTTTTTCTGCGTCTCCCCCCAATGACAGCTTCCCTGGCTGTGGAATGAGGTGTGTTATCAGCGAGTGGGATGTCAGTCACAGGGCAACACATCTGGAGGAGAGCGGCTGCGTGGAGGGAGTTTGGTGAGGCAGGATGCGTGGGGGCAGAGGCGGGGGGTCAGGGATTAGAGGAGGTTAAAAGGAGAGGAAGAGATAGGTGAGGAAGAGCAGACAAGCATGAGAGGAGCAACAAGAGAGGGGAACGTCTGAGAAAGGAAAACAAAAGATGGTGGAGTAGAGTTCAAGAGAGGAGGGTGGAGATGTGGGGATGAAAAGGAGAGATGGAAGACTTAGAAAGAGAAGGTAGGAGAACGCGAACCAAGCAGAGGGTGTTAGAGACGTACAATTTGTCAATGTAGCCCAAAATCAGAAGTTTGTCTTAGCAGGGTTTATAATCTGTACACACGTGGCTTCACGTTTCATTTTTATAAAAATGTGTGTGTGTCCCAGCACAAGTTTGAATGAATGAATGTGCATGTATTCCCTTGCTACACCTAAAGTTAGCATATAAATGCCATATCAAGTGCATAACAATAATTATGTTAAGCAACTATAGTTGTTCAAAGAAAAAGGGGGAACTGCCAAAAGAAGAGTGAGATATTAATGGTTAAATGTCTGCTGTTGTGTAAATAAAAATATATTTGTCAGAGCAAAGCAGAGGAGCTGATCAAAAGGAGGTGAGCTGAGTGGATGAGAAAAATATGGGCGATGGTAGGAATCAGTGTCCTCTGTGAGAAAGGTCAAACAGGGAGCACAGCAGTGTGTGTAAACTGGTGTTTTGCATTCACACACATTCACACAAACAAACAGAACATTAAGCCCCTGCACTGCGCTGCTTTAGCTTTTTAAGAGACTGATCGGACAGCAGTAAAATATATATCTAGTATTTCCAGTATTAGTCATCCTTAAGGTCCCTTTCATCTACTTTGACCTCAAACTGTCACCTGCAGCTCAGATAGCTCTTCTACTCATATAAATGAAATGTTACTTTAAAGTCTGACACCGTGTGCAACATGTCAGATGTTTGGATAACACCTGGCTGTTTAGAATAATGAGAATTAGTCGGGTGAATATCTGTATGCTGTGGTTAACCTGTCCTTGACCATGATGAATTGAAAGGCTTTAGTCTGGCTTGTAAGTGCAGAATGACAGCAGCCTGTCTGAAACACCGCTACATTTTGATTATAGCAACAGAGAGTTACTTCAGAAACTCAATTTGAGAGTGAATAACAGCTTATAGTCTGCTGCAACCAGACATGGGTTTTATGTGTATATGAAAGCTATATGCTTGCTTACATTACTGGGCATTTAAAGGGATAGTTTGGATATTTTGAAGTGGGGTTGTGAGTGAGGTACTTATTCATAGTCAGTGTATTACCTACAGTAGATGTTGGTCGGCATGCTCCCAGTTTGGAAATCCAAGCACGAGTACTGCCACAGAGGCTAAGCAATGTACTGTCATGGACCAGGGCAACTATAAAACCCAACCACACCTAAAATAATCAATAACAGTTTAAGTGTACTCCGTATTTAGAATGTTTTTCCTGCTTTATCTCACTGTCAGAGAGCCCTATTCAATGGGGAACTGAAGCCATTTTCTATACTCTTAAAGCCATATGACTCCATTAACAAAAACAGTAATTTTACCTCGCAGAACACAGGTATGGCTGGTCTACTGCTGCCTCGATTGGTTGATTAGTTTGTGTTATTGTGTAACTTTGGTGAATCCGAAAGTAACCCTAAAAAACCCTGCTTCAAAAAATACATACTATTCCTTTAACATACAAGTAACCCAGACCTGCATTATGTGTTTCGATTGGTCATTCATTAAATCATTAATATGTAATAAAACATTTGAATACAGAAGTAAGTTCCTCTTTTTTATGTACCTGACAACAATGTTGGCAAATGTTTCATGTCCTCAGAGGTAATGTGTAGGTCACTAGAGAGACTGGATCCAGTTAATGGAAATTTACCCAGGTCATCAGGAAGTGTTGCTGCAGCCTGTTGACACCTAATTCCTCTCCTTACCTATCCTTGCGGTTAGCTGTTGGCTATCTACCTTTGTACAAACTATCCTACATTTTAACATTGCAAAGAAGAAAAGCAAAGGTTGATTATCAGGCCATTGGAAATTTATAGGTTACACATAATGCAGAGTCCTAGTGTGTGAATTCAAAGATAAAAAAGCGGATTTTTCCTTTTTTAGCAGTACTGAGCAAGTTTTATAATCTGCCAGATACAGTCAGCTGTTTTTGTTCAAGGGTGGTTGCAAAAGTAAAAGCTTTATATTTTACTGTGATATTATGGATTGAATATTTTTGTATGACCTAAACAGCAGACTTGGGCTAATTCTATTCATATTTTCTCTACCACCTCTTACTTTTGTGGCCCACAGCTACAAAGTGGGCTTAGAAGAGACACTGCTGTCCACACTGTGTACTGAGCCATGGCTTGGCAAGAGTGTGAAAATCGAGAAGAGCTTTAGTCAAAATGCCAGTCTACAGATCACTAAAAGCTTTCCACTCAGGGTTTCCCTGGGCTTTTAGAGAGGCTTAGGTGGTAACATTGCCAGTGGGGTGGGTTTTGCACAGCGAAAGGGTGCTTGAAACTCCCTAAGAGCACAGAAACCTTTGAAGGAAATTGTTTAATAAGGAAAGGATAATAATGTGAAAGAATTAATTGTGAAAATGTAGTTAGTAGCTGTTAGAATCTTAACTTTGCAGGAATGTTGCATGCAGGAGAAAACTGCATGCAACCAGGCCAGGTACTAATGGAACCATGAATAGTGGCAGGGACCACAGGTGGTGCAGGGGTTAGATTCAATATCCAGGCTGGCCCAGACTGAACCCTGCTGAACCCATCTCTCCTATGTCACTAGTCACTTGAACCAAATTTAGGACGATAGGAGACGGGTTGAAATAAACCAAAATTTCCCTTTAACAATGAACTGACTTGATTTTGGTGGTCAAAGGTCAAGGTCACTTTGACCTTACATTGTTCTCGTGAAAGTGATATCTCAAGAACACCTTTCGGGAATTTCATCAAATGTGGCACAAACCAGGGGTCGCGTTAACCGGATATTCTCGGTCATTGACTGTTTTTTTACAACAATGACCGGAAAATCTGAAGGCCGTTGGTCATTTGACTGGTTGCAATTACCACCCCTGCCCACTTGGCGGCAGAGTGCACAGTCAGTGGTTTAAGCGGCTGCCGTTTTCACACTGCAGAGAAAAAGTCATTCATCTGCTTCATGTAGCGTTGGTAACATAACGGCCTGGACACACCAGATGCGGTAGTGCCACAGAAGTCCTGCGAGTATACTCACAGGCGCTTGACTGTCCACACAGGCAGCGCATTTCTCCTGCGCTGTCCACGCCAGTTAAACATTGACTCCACTTGTCTGTTCCCGTCAGTACTCGTTTTTTCCCTTCAACACGTCATTTTAAACATGGGTAAGTCCATATTTTAATCGTTTTTTATAACGTAATAAGTTAATGACAATTTGTCATTGCATGTCCATGTATTGAGTGTGTTGGATTAACACTGAATGAATAAGGCATATTGTTCTGACCATTTTATTTATGTAGTCTGTAGGCTCAGTGACACAAAATTAAAATTGTAATGAAGTGATTGGGTATTGAAAAATGTGTTCGATTATGCACTGTTGTGTTATTTTAAATTATAAACATGGTATTCCCTCACGTTCCTCAGTGCATGCTGTTGTTATTTTATTTTGAAAATTGGCCGGATTCTCTCGTCTTTTCTGTGTCCGACTTCCTGTTTGGTACGATCCGCTCTATCCAGCTTGACAGAAGCGCTCGCGGCTCGCATGAAAAATAGACCAGACACCGAACTGAAGCACTGTGGTGTGTGGATGTCTGTTCATCTTTTCGTTCATGTCCTTATTAATGCACACTTTATAACTTGCTTGTTGGATTTATTAAAAACGAACGAATGAAAACTAAATGATCTTTGAATATCTTTATTATCATTTAAAAACAAAAATTAAAATGACCGGTAAAAATAGATTATTACCGGATTTTTATGACCCTGTCGGTCAAAATGACCGGTGACGAAAAAGTCTAGCGCAACCTCTGGCACAAATGTTCCCTTGGACTTTAGAATGAACTAATAAGAATTTGGTGGTTGAAGGTCAAAGGTCAAAGGTCACTGTGACCTCACGTTTTAAGGCTGTAACTCAAGAACTCAAGAATTCTCTAATTATGACAAAATTTTACACAAATGTCTAACAGGATGAAATGATAAAGTGATGACATTATGTATCCAAAAGGTTCAAGGTCAACTTCACTCTGACAACATAATGGTCTGCAAAAACACTTTCCTGGTCGTTATTCATGTCATAACTCAGGAACAGGGGACATACTGAATTGGTGACACTAATCTTGTGTGTCCACCTTGAAACTGTGCTGGTTATATAGATCTTCTGTACAGCCGGGGGAAAGATGTGTGTGAAGCATCCATGTTTTCAGAGACATGGATGTAAACTGTAAGTGTAACTTGAGTGGTTTGCAGAGGCATACAACCATGAGGTGGTATTCTAGTTTAGATAGGGACATTTAACCTTAGCTTTGGAGTTATGGGTACCCCTTGCACATTAAAGATTGTTATCAGGGCATATGCAAGACCAACAGTATAGTCAATAGTTAATAGTGTTAGAAATATAACATACACTTACAGTATATGCTGCACAATTGCACCTTTATCAAATTTTAACTCACACTTAACTATAGTTAATGATCACAACTTGTGGGCTCTATATAGCTCACTATATATCTGAAAATGCATGCTGTGATGGTACCATAAAGTTCTTCAGTTAAAACCCTCACAAAATACATATCCTGTGTAAAAAAGGAAGAGGATCGGTATAAAGTATTATTTCCTTCCCTTTGTACTTAGTGGACACAGTCCAAATGAGACTGGTTATCAACACTAAAGAATTCCCCAACTCCTTTCCTTTTTTTCCCTCCATTCTCAAAGAACTCTGAAGTTACGCTGGCTAAAAGAGACAAAGAGAGGTAGAGGAAAGGAGGAGGTAAAAATACAGATGGACGGGGAAAGGGAAAAACAGAGGGAAAGTGTTTGTGAAAGCTAACAAAGGGGAGTTGGCTGTGTTTCAAAAGGGCGCGTGGCGGCTAAGGAGGATGAAGCGCTTCAGGATTCATTTACATCAGGCCTGACAACTGCCTCACATCTCCCCAAGAGCCACACAGCTCCGGCTTAGAGATTCCTAAAGAGGGCCCTTCTTCTGGCTCCCTCTCTTACACCCGCTCTCTGACTTTTCTTTTTCTCCCTCCTGTCTCTTTTTTTTTCTTCCCTTTTTTTCCACTCTTATTCTCTCCTGCGCTCTCTCTTCTGCTCTCATGCGCTTGCTAGTCTTCAATCAGCCATCATGAAAGTGTCTGTCTGGGCGTCTTAACTATCCTCTGAGAGGCAGACACTTGTCTGGGCCTGCCTTCATCCCCTAAAGGCGTTTTTTGACTTGGACTTATTTCCCTCCTCACACCTTTTCAACTTCCCTAAAGAGCTGACAACAAGTGAGAGCGACAGGGCAAGATAAACATGAGGGAAAGAGACAGGAAGGGAGATGAGAGGGGGAAGTCGTCGGCTGAGAGGGAAGGGAAAGTAAAGATGGTTATGAAAAATAGGGAGAGAGAGGGAGGAAATGAAAACGAGGTGAGGGAACTCAAAAACAGAAAAAAGGTGAAGGAATCAAATGACCTCGTGAGGAGGAGAAAGGACAAAGCAAGGAGGACCAGAGCAGAAGAGAGAGGAGAGAGATGAAGCAGGAGAGGGGGACTCTAGTAAGACAGGGAGAGTCGTGTTTATCAGTGGTCCCACAGTGTGTTTCCTAAACACAGGATTTGGAGATGGGGTAAAGGGAGAGAGTAGGACAGGGCACATTAAAGTTTTTTAGGGGGAGGAGAGCCCCTCTTATGGAAGTATCTCTCTTTTGCCTGGGTTTGATGTGAAAGGGAGCTGCTCCTGCTTTGACGATGTTGTCTGCCGTGCAGTTTTTAATATTCATGCAGCAGATCGGGGAAAGGAGAGAGGAAAGGAGTGGAGAGGAGATTTTTGGTCAAACAGAAAGCTAATTTGCGGCTGAGGCAGTTTAGCCTGAGGCTCTTTCTGCTACTGGGGAAATGAGCTGGAAGATTAGCCGTATGTATAATTCACACACACATGGTCACACTCACACACATGCACAGATATGCAAAAACACACCAGTGGTGCGTGCATACACTTTTGTAGATAGACGCACATATGCACACACAGAGCAGCTGCCACTCTCTCTTAGACGTTGTGTGTTACAGCAGTAACCTGCTGCTAGGCCTTTACTGCTGCATCTGCCCCTCGGGCCGCTCCCTTCCATGAACAGGCTCGGAGACTTTTAATGGTATCCAATGGTGCTTTATATAAATGCCGATTTATTAATTGATAATCTGTGTAGTTTTTTCCCCCTCCCAAAACCTGGGGTACAGTTTACATAGATGCTATTAGATAAATTCAACAAAGTTTTTTCAAAAATAAATCACACTATGTGACTACAAAGGCCTTCCTCATCTTCATCTAATGTCCATGCTACTCTGAAAAGGGGAAAAAGTGATGTATTGTTTATTGTTATTTGTGAGTGGTTGACAAAGTGTAGAACAATTTGAAGACACTTTTTGATTCTTCTCCCACAGAAAATGCAGACTATCCGCTGCATAAAGTTGAAAATACACACAGTAAATACAAAGCCTGGATTCAAACTGTTCACCTAAGACTTAGGTCTCATTCTGCCTGATTTTCAGGTCCACGACAGGCGTGTGAGTCTTTTCCTGGATGGACTTGAAGAGGATGGGACACCATTTGACACACAACCTCTGACCAGCAGGCTGTCTGATATCAGCGAGGATGGTGCCATGTGGGTGGGCCTCAGCTCGAATGGTAAGGATGGCTGTTTTTTTTTTTTTTTTTTTTTTTTAAACACAGGTATTTTTGTTTTTATATTTTTGACATGTGACAGGTTACATTGTTTCAGAGATGCATTAGATCTAGATATCCCAGATGCTCAAAGCTCAGATTCCTCAATGGCACCACATTTGGCCCTGATCACACAGAAAGTGTTTTGCAGGTTTCAGAATGTGAGGCAACAAATTAAGTCATACATTTATTTAAAATGTAGGTCACTTTCAATATTGCAAGTGTCTAAACCTGTCACAGAAAACTCAGATAGCAAGGGAGGACGTTTGTTTCTCAAACTTGAAATCAGCCCCATCTACAACCCTCGTCCTTAAGAGGGACCACCATCTGTTTTTTTTTCGTCCTCCTTGTGAAGAAAAATTACCTCTTAGTTTATCTTGTCTGTATATCTAAATATGGTGTCAATGACTACTCCACCTTTATTCTCCTCCCAGCCTTTATCCCCCTTCAACTACACATCTTTGATTGATTGGTGGTGCCTAGGAGCCGTCTCAGAGTCAATAGGAGAGAAATTGAGAGAAAAATGATATCCGTTCATCTCCAGAGTGATAAACGAGTGTTTTTCTTCTCGTTTATCAGGCATTGATCCCTAGTTCACAGCAGGTAGCATCTGATCAGCTGAAGATCACATCAGTGGTTGTGATCAATGCAAGTGATTGGCTCCGGGGAGAGAGAGAGAGGTAGTGTGGGTGTGTGTGTGTGTGTGTGTGTGTGTGTGTGTGTGTGTGTGTGTGGTTGTTGAACCTCTGGGCTGTGTCTGGAATTCTGATCAGTGGATTGATTATGCGAATGCTGATCAGATGTATTGATTAACAACTATGTCTGTTTTTGGAGGGGACCCTGCCAGCAAGAAGTTGTCAAGAGCAGAGCTTTAAATGTCAGCCACATTTTTAAAGTGGCTGATAAGGATACTGTGATTGGTTGTATCAAAAGATCATAGTAACTTGTAAGAGAATTGATTTCATGCAATGTGTAATGTGTGTTTTTCAAATCATACTGATGGTCAAAAGTGTAACAATACGGGACCTTTAAAAGGACACTTTCAGGTTCATACTTCTTGTAGTAGAAACTCAGTATACATGTTTACATACTTTGATGGTCAAAAAATGCTTTATTTTCCTCATGCTGGCACACCTGTATTTATCCTCTGTCTTTGAAGCTGTATTGAAGTGCCTGTCTCTTTAAGCCCCCCCTCCTGAAACAGTCCATTTTGCTCTAATTGGTCAACAAGGTGGGGTCTTGGGTCTCCTCTATCTCAGTCGTGTCATTGCAACCAGGGGAATGACTGTTACAGAGAATAGCGGCACTTTCTACCGTGAAACTGGACGTGTTCCAGCAGGAATATGATGCAAAATTAGGGAGAAATCAACAACACTGGTCACCAAGATTACACGTTCATCATTTTCAATAATTTTGTATACTCCAGCTTCCTCCCACAGTCCAAAGACATGCAGGTTAATTAATGACTCTAAATTGGCCATAGGTGTGAATGTGAGCATGAATGGATGTCTCTATGTGTCAGCCCTGTGATAGTCTGGAGACCTGTCCAGGGTGTACCCCGCCTCTCGCCCAGTGTCAGCTGGGATAGGCTCCAGCCCCCCCATGACCCCCAACAAGATACGCAGTTACAGAAAATGAGTGAATGAATGAACATTCTGTTCATTAATTCATTGTGAACTAGTTTTGAATTTTACTGGCAGAGTTTGCTTCTCTAATGTGCTCATAGCCTGGTGTACAAAAGCCAATAAAAGGCCATTAAAACATTAATTTGTTCACAGATTGTTAACAAATACACCAGTTGCTCCATTGTTGTCTTCGTCTTGTAAAGCTCTTTGGATAAATGTGCTATAAAAATGTGGTCCATTTACCATTCAGTTTGCTGTTGCTGTTACCATCAGTGACCACTGGTCTCTCCAGTGAAGGACAGAAAGGAAAAACATGACAAAAATCACACATAACTCCTGGTTGCCTGTATTAACTGTCATCAGTTCTAAGAACACAAAAACACAGAAGAGGAAACTGAGAGCGACGGATAACTGAATCTGAAACACAGAGAGAGAAGACAGAGACCTACACAGAGAAGAGAGAATTAAGGCTTATACCTTGCATCATCCCAGTAACAATAGGGAGAGTGCTTTTCAGAGGAAGGCATAATCCCATTTCCACACGCTAAAGAAATCCTGAGCCAAAGCCTAAGGCTGCACAACCACACACTGTTCGAACACACTTACATCCCATAACACTCTCTCACTCTCTCTCTGTTTTACACACACACACACACACACACACACACACAGTAGTTGGGCCAAACATGGCAAAGCCTCTCTCAAATTCAAATACACACATACACACATGCACACACACTCATACACTCTCTTTCTCTAAAGTAAGGATGTTTTTTTGGAATTCACACAGTAAAGCCTCTAACACACACACACACACACACACACACACACACACACACTTTCACAGACAAAGCTAGACATGGCAGGGGTTCTGTCGATGCTCAGAGACGTTATCCTTCTTCTAAGAGTTGTTGTCAAACTAGACAGAAGTTTGTTGGACACTAAAAGACTCCGGCTCTCTTTGGACCAGCATCATCGTCTGTGTGGGTCTCTTATGTTGCGTCCAACATTGTCACGTATGTATGGTTGTGTGTGGAGATGAGCTGGGGGCTTGTCTGTGTTCCTTTATGTGTTTGATGGTGTCTCTTGTGCGCATTGCAGTATGCACATGTGTATCTGGACATTGTGCCCATATGTTCGAGACATCCCAGTGTATGTTTGCTTGATAAAGAGAATTTGGTATTTTGGCATGTTTGATGTATGTGGCATCTCTTGTAAAGCATCTTTGCATTTACCTCTTTGCAGATCGTTTGTTTTCAACATCAGCTAGACGGCTTTATCAAAGTTCTCCCCTCCTGGTTTTACTGCTAAAATATGTGTTGTCACTTATAAGAGCAACTTATACATTTATTAACAGTAGGAAAAAATGGTTAATTAGGCTAATCTTTAAGGTTAATTTTGTATTTTGGGTTTCTCCTACAATATCTTGACATGCTTTAATGTATAGAAAACACTTTATTTTTGTCATACTGTCTGCCTGAATATACCTGTATTCACCCTCTGTCTGAAACATCTTCTTCAGCCCCCCTCCCGAAAGAGGCTACTCTGTTCTGATTAATCACTGTTTACAGGTCTTCTGTATCTGCGTTCTCATCATCTCTACACACCATTGCAGTCAGGGAAATGGCCTAATGGAGTATAGCAGCACATGCTACAATGAAACATCACCAGTAAAAGCTTCCAAACCCAAATCTTTGCAACTGGAAATGTTCCAGCAGAAATATGATCCAAAATTGGGGAGAAATTGAGAACATCTGCAACCAAGATTTTAGCATGAAGCTACATGTAGCAGTTTATGTACTACATTATGTAATGTGCCTGGGGTAAATGACCATATAATGAAGATTCCCTCCTTCCTTCATTTTGTCTTGTGACAGTAAACTAAATATCTTTTGGTTTAGAACTGTTGTTTGAAGTATTTTGAAGAGGTCATTTTGTGCTCTGGAAACTTGTAATGGGCATTTAATTTTTTTTTTCTTATGTTATAGACCAAATGACAAATCAAAAGCCCCTTTTACAATGCCCGATTGAGCGAATGTTGGGCCACTTTGCCGGCAAGCTGCGAGCATTTAGACACACAGAGCCGAATTTGTGAGTCGATCCGAGGTGCCCAATTTTCCGCCTTGTAGGGTAGACATATTGGCGGAACCTTTTTGGTTTAAACAGAACGAGGCGGCCTTCCGCCACAGGAGGGGCTGTTGATGACTTGTGGGAGGAGCTGTTGATGACTCCGCATGTGCGAGCCACTGGCGGTGGATAAACAGGAAACAGCTGATAGCAGGAATTAGCGAGCAGCTTGTAGCAAGAGGGAAACGCAAACCTGACAGACACTGTAAAGATGAGCAACTGGGGAGACAAGGAATTAAGCGCCGTCCTTGTTCTCACAAACGAGAGGCCATTGATCGTCAAATGACCGGGACGGTGAAGAACGGGCCGACTTACGAGAGAATCACTGAAGGACTGACCAGCCGCGGCTTCCCTCCCACGTCACTTTTTATGTCACACGCTGTGCTACATGTTTTGTTATTTGCTCACACCCACCATTGCCCTGAAAAAGGCACATTCTGTATAAACAAAATTAGGTAGGCGGCATTTTACCGCACTCCCCGATTTTGCTTTTATACTGCCAATGCTGAAAAAAGACTGATTTGGCTTTCCTGAAAATTTGCACAATTCCTGTTAAAAAAGGGCTAATGAATCAACAGAATAATCAATAAGTTAAAATAAGTTAATGAGTTATCTGCAGCTAAATTGTCAGAGGTCAGAAACTAGGTTTCAAAATGTTCAGAACTTACATAGGTTTTTTGGATAAAGGGACAGAAATTGGTTCTGTTAAAAGAAAGAAAATCAGCTCAGTTAAAACAGTGTGAGGAAACACACTAGTAAGTAAGCCCTGTGCAGCACTGGATTTGGGTAATACTTGGTTATCCCTAGACAGACCCGTTTTGGCCCTTGCCTCAAAACCAAGCTAATGAATTTGTCCTTATAAGCCCCCCTGCTCTCCAGTGGAAGCAAATGTAGACTGTGGCCGATCCTGTTTGGCTTTGTATCATGAACTTGGCCATTATAAGCAGCTGTGGGCAGCCTCACTTAGCTGCTATAAAGAAACTGATAAGATAATCTACTAAACACTGTGAAATCCTCTCACTCACTGCCTTCAGTACAAACCCATTAACACCTTCTTTATGTTCTTTTCTCCTCTCTTTTCATCTCTCCAGGGTCTTATCAGTTCATTGGGCGGATGCAGGACTTTAGATTTTATCCAGCCACTCTGACCAACAGGTGAGTTGGATAGAGTGTGGCAGAGGGACAGGTAATGAGCAGCTGTGGGGAGAGACAGAGGGAAGAATTGAAGAAGCAACAAAGGAAATGAGTGTTGTGAAAGAAAAGGTTAGAAGGAAGAAGGAAGGGAGCTGTGATTGACACAGGAAAAGGAGGGGAAGCTATAGATAGGTAGATTGAATAAAGGGAGGAAGGATAGAAATGAGAAGAAATAGACAAGGCTACTTTATAGATTAAAGCAACAAGGGAAGAGGAGCCGAATGGAGCGATAAAGGGAAAGATGGCTGGAGGAAAGCAGGGGAAGGCTAATCGTTGCATCTTAAGATCCATACTGCTTCCAGAGGATTTTCCTGAGAATTCAATACAAGGCAATTAGTGTTTTGCTTACAAGTGATGTACTGCACACAGTGAGGACTTGGAGCTTACAAGTTTCCCTCATCAAGATTTGGGTAAGACAAAATGAAAGATTGAGTTTTTAAATTATGCCTTTGATTTTCCACTTTGTACTAAATGTTCAGTCAAAGGCATGTCAACAGATGCCTTAGGATTGTATCCCAAAATGTAAGTTATCATAAAGTTGTTTGGTCACTGTCATAGTTTTCATCCTTAAAATCCTAACCACAATTTAAATGGATTAAGAGTCCTTCTCAATTTGGGGGGTGCTTGTGTTTTTTTTCATTTGGTGTTGCAAATGTTTTTTAAGATGTTACTTTTTTGTAAAACATAGCTATGCAATGTCTAACTTTATGCCATATGATATATTATATATGTTATATTTTGCTTCAGTGTTGTATTATAGTTAGATTTTGTTTGCTGTTTCTTGTTTTAACAGGGAAATAGTAGAGGTTTACTCCGGGGTCCTGCCCGAGCTACATACCCAGTCAGAGTGTCGCTGTCCTCCCAGTCACCCCAGAGTACACCCTTTAGTTGAGAGGTACAGTATCACCACTTCTTATGTATTTATGATAGCGAACTGTATATTTAAACCTTTCATCAGTGTAAATATTTTTGTATCTTGATGAGCCTGCCTTTCGTTATTTCTCAGTGGCTCTCTAAAGCTTCACCCTTCGGTGATACAGTCCTCTATTGAACACTTACGTTGTATTGTAAACTTAAAATTTCATTGTTACCAGATACTGCATTCCCAACGGTGTTGAGGACACCACCAATGACAGAGTCTTAAGACTCAACCTTAATGCCCATCCACTCAGTTATATCAATGATCGGGACATGGGCACCACATGGCTCTCTAAGATCATGACTACAGAGGAACTGGATGAAGGAGTCACCATTACCGTGGACTTAGTGAATGGACAATACCAGGTAATACATCTAATCATACACATGCACCTAAGCACATACACACATTAATCCATAATAATGATAGACAGGCAGGTAGCTGGTCTTTAGGTTCTAGGTCTTAAAGTTCAGTTTAAATGACTGTTCCATAATTTTTTTTTTTACCACTTTTCAGTACAGTAGTGGTTGAAAATGTGTCTAAGATTCTTGTAGTATCTACTATCAGTTTTTCTGTTGGGTTGATACGTGGCGACTGAATTGACTTAGTTACCTGAATTTATCATTAAATCAGTCCACCACCTTGTGATATCAGTTTAAAGATGAAATCACAAAAAGCAAACAGTGTTGTTGCACAATCCATGTTAACATTTGCAAATGGATCCCCAAGCTGGTCAACCAAGAGACAGAGAAAAGAAGTTCAGCTACCAGTACTTGTACAGGCAGTTTTGCATCACAGCATCCTCAGTTCTCACCCTTATTTTTGACTCTTAGCAAGTGTATGTTCATAAACACACAGTATTTCATCTGTATATCCAGACCTTTGTCTGGGTTGTCTGTGTTTACTGTCCATGTTTACTGGAAACCGAGAGTAGAAGGCTGAACCCTAAAACAGTGTTTTTGTGACATGGCCTTATTCTTTTGACACATGCAGCTCCTTTGGCCGCCTGAGTTGGTAAGGCCACAAAGGTCATGAATTGCCAACACAACCCACTTGTACTCCGTGGATAAGGGTACTATTATCCTGAAACTGCCATCGGCTGGTAGAGTGGACGAGCAAAGATACTATCCTGTAGCTGTCAGGCCTTGGCTTTGATCTTAGCAATCAACAGAGTATATTCTGTTGACATGTGTTTGAACAATGTTGAACACCAGTTTCACACACCAACCCTGTGTGTTATGCAGAATGATGTCAGTGCCCATTTGACGCCACTGACTCATTCAGGCTGCTTGTATAGCTTTCACCATGTACATGTAACTACAAAACAGAATTATTTCTAGTCACTTTAAATATACTATGAAACAAAACTGTTTATTTTAAGTGGTCACAGCAATATTTACTTTCAGTATTGATATGGGGATACATGCAAAGTGTCTAGTCTTTATTTGGTCTGATTATTAGATATATATGCAATTATGTGAAAATATATGTGAGGTGGTATGTAGCAGAGTGTAAAGTTTAGAGGGCATAATGGAATTACAGTATTGTTGTGATAATAATTCATTTCGACATTTTTATGTCAACACTTTATAGCATATGTGGGTTATTCGAGGTCATTGTGTTGTTTAAATGGTGTGTCAGCCTCCTTACCTGCTCATTCATCTTTAGCTACTTTGGGTTGGACAGTCAACTACAGTCTGTAACTGTGGAGCGTACAATTGAAATGCTACAATACAAACCCTGTACTGTATCTATCTGCTTCCACCTGTATGTGCACTGGACAGTAGTTTCATCCTCTTTCTAAGCACTGCAGTGAGAGACAGATGGGGGGGGCAGAGGGAGAGAGAGATATTGCTGGATTTGGGCGTTGTCGACACTGGGGCTGTCAAAAGACTCGTCCCTCTTCTCTCTGAAGTGTGTATGTGAGTGTGGGCAGGATTTTGGGAGCTGTCCTGACGTGGTAGCTCAACTCAAGTCCCCAGATAAAAGACACTTTCTGAAGTTCGGGGTGTGTGTGTGTGTGTGTGTGTGTGTGTGTGTGTGTGTGAGAGAGAGAGTTTGCGCAGTGGTGGTGGCTTAATGCGCTCCCTGCTGTGTAACCCAGTGTCCCAGCCCACACTGTAGAGGGGCAGATAACACTTAACACACCTACCCACACCTACACACAGACACGCACATGGTTTAAGGGGAAACCACTTGTGTCTATGTGTTGTGCGACGGCTGTCTGTTTTTAGTGGAAACCCTGAATTATAATTTTAGGTCATCATTAAAATGTGATTTTTATCAATGCACAGTAACTGACCAATATGTTTTTAATGTTTTGTCTACACCACTACAAATTAGTATCACATCTTGATATATTACCATGGAGGTGAATAAATGTGTTTGACACCATCAACAAAAACTGAACAACACAATGGTAACATTTATCACGTGCCTTTCATTTTGTATTGTACATTGAACAGGTGTATCTGTATTGCAAATCTGGTTCTGTTCACGCTAACCTTTACCCCTCTCCCCTCTAGATATTCTATGTTATAGTACAGTTTGGCGGGCTCTTGCCTGAGTCAGTCCTGATCCAAAGACGGAGGCTTGACTTCACAGAGCTTGATAATGGCACCACCACAGAACAGCCCTGGTTAAACTGGCAATATATGGCCAGAAACTGCAGTGTGTTTGAAATGCAGAACAACGGGCCTTTATTGAGACCGGACTCAGTCAACTGTCTGCAGCTGCCCAGGTAGGTACCGCGTGTGAATGAGTGAGTGGGCGTAAAATATAGTCAGTTTTATTGACCTAACTGAAAAAAGATTCTAAAAAAAATTGTATGCTGAATTTTTTAGTTTTTAGTTTACAGTATACATAATTTGAACCACAAAACTTTACACTTTAATACAAGGTGAAGTCTCGGTTGTGGTGTGAAAAGTTCCTCTTGCCGCTTAGAGTTCCAGACCCATTAAAAATGCTTCAGATACTGAAAAACTACATATAACTGCCAAGCTTGAAGGGATGGTTTGGATTTGTATGAGGTCTGCCACTGCCTCGATCGGTTGGTTTTAGGGTTGCAAATTGTAAGCACTTTCCTTAATCAAGTATTGGTAAAATGAATGATCAATTAATCGATTAATTGTGATTTAAAGCATACATGAAAACTTTGCTTATACCAAACAATACCAAATACGTTTTGTCCTCAGTCAAAGATCACAGCAATATATTGGATATATTGTGACAGAATTGCATAGCCTGTGGATTGATCGATTAAATTTCCAGTTTGATCAAATTCTTAACAACAGATTAATCAATCGTTGATTAATCAATATCACCCTAGTTAGTTTGTTTTTGTGTTTTTTTAAAAGGATAATACGGATTTATCAAAGTCACACAATAACACAACTTAACTAACTGGTAAAGGCTGCTGTAGAACATCAACTCCTGTGTTCTGCTAGCTAAAATTACTGCTTTTGTTAATGGATGTTAATGGTTTTAAAAAGAGCATAGATAGCAGCTTCCCGACCCTGGGACGGCATGATAAAGCAGCAAAAATATTTTCCATACAGCATACAATAAAACTTTTATTGATGGGACTTTTTTTAGGTGTCTATAATATGTTTTGCTGCTGCCCTCTCTCCGCTTCCATGAAAGTCCTCCTGTCTGCTTCTCCAAACTGGGTGCGTGACGATCAACATGTACTGTGGGCAATACACTGATTGGACCTCAGACGAACCCACCTCAAAAAAATCCTAACTGTCCCTTTAAAATAGGTTCATGAAACATCAATATTTTTGACTAGATAACAACTGGACAATATCACATTATCCTTTTTTTAAGGTTTTTTTTTGGGCATTTTTGCCTTTAACTGACAGGACAGCTGAGCGTGAAGAGGGGGGAGAGAGAGGGGGTGATATGCAGCAAAGGACCACAGGCTGGAGGCTAGTAGCAGCCTTGTACATGGGGTGTCTGCTCTATCCACTAAGCCATCGACGCCCCTATCACATTTTCCTTTGATAGTATCAATATTTCTTTGGGAATCAGGGAGGACAAATGTGTTTAGTGACTAGCAGGATACTCATCACTGTTTTAAAATAAGCTCTCGTCATTTACTGTGTCATCAGTCAGATGAAGATAAAGACATCTCTGGCCACAATTTGATCAACCCATTTGACACTGCCATAAGTCATCTATATAAAAATAAACTGAAAATGAACTCCATAAGCAGTCTGTTCTTGCTGTATGCTGTTGGGTGGCCATGGCCTCGTAAAGGCAGAGGAGATTACACAGAAATTACTGGCAAGACTAAATAAAGACGTATGTGAACACATGCAAATACATATAAACGCACATTTATGCATGCACACATCTGTGTGTGTTAGTGTGTTCAAAAGACATCAAAGGAAATCAACATATACTCATTACACACATACGGTTAACACACACACACACACACACACACACACTGGTGCTCTCACAGTGACAGGGTTTATAAAGCTAACCACCTACAGTGCTGCCTTGGCACATGACCGGTAACAGACTCTCGATTGGCACCAGATAGAGCACTGGCCTTGGAACATAGTCTTAACATACACACACAGTCTCACACACTCAATCTTGGCATAGCTGCTTGTATCAAGGCCTTGGTTGGCACTAGATAGAACAGGTATGAATAGATCACAGATTATGTAGTCATTGCTTATTTTTCACTTGACTGACAGATGATATCACATACAACCTTCCCTGGCACTCTAACACGTATTAGTTAAATTGGCATGAGAGCAATTGAACCTCTCACTGGCAACATAATAACACACTCTGTGACATTAGTGGTTGATAATTATATCAAAAACAGCACTGTCTTTGATCTTGCAAGATTTATGTTTTTTTATCTCTCAAGATTTATTTAATCCCGCAAGAGACACTGGCTCCTCTGAGGCTTCGGGAGTGTCTGGCAAGATAAATTCAAGCACGCCTCAGTCATTTTAGGTGTTTTCATACCAGTCAATTACAGAACTGCTCCAGGAGTGCTGTTGTGTGATCATATAAGTACCCTTATATGCATAAATAGATATTGCATCTATTGCAATATTCTTCCACTGTTTAACTTTATACAAGATTCCAAGTAGTCATTCTTTCAAGTCTTATCAGCCTTGATGCAGGGTTTCTTAAAATCCTGTGCCATCCAGGCCCGTTATGAGAGCCAGTCCACTCTCATAACTCTCAATACGATCCCTTAGATTTGTGTTGTGTTTTTAAAGAGATTTGACCTAGACACACACATACACACAGTAGGTTTGATGTGTGTTTCCTATGTTCCAGCGATGTGCCCTTCTCAGGAGGTAACATCATATTCAGCCTGCTGACCCCAGAGCCAAACCTGAGGCCAGGCTATAATGACTTCTACAACACTCCTGCCCTGCAGAAGATGGCACACGCCACCCAGGTCAGGATCCACCTGAGGGGACAGTCCCACACCAGAGCAGCCGGGGTGAACCAGCGACACAGATACTATGCCATCAATGAGATCACCATCAGTGGCAGGTGAGGACTTACAAATACAAGTAACTCGTGTTTCTGAAAGTTGTTGATGGTGACCTCAAATTAGGTATGTCAGTGGTTAACAGGTAATAGGTTAACAGTCAAGTATATTTTTTGCCTGTTACGCATGTCACTTTATAGGTTAATTTAGCCACTTTTCAGTTTACTGCACTGCATGCAACCCAGATCTGGTGGGAGACAGACGGCAGGCTAACTGTGTTAACATGCTTAAACATAGTGCCTACTGCCCTCCTTAGGTTGGGTGAAAACTAGCTAGTGCAGATTTCACCACCTTTAAAGGATAGCGCTTTGAATTGCATGCTAAAGCATACGCTGAGTGAATGGAGCACCAGACTCAAAGGGAAGGCCTCTTATACTTAATGTCATTTGGTGTTTCATAGTCTATTTTAATCTGTTGGGTACTGGTTAATGGATGTAGGGCTACTGAAAACAAAATTAAATTGAAACTGACATTCGTACCTCAAATATAGCTAAATATAGCTTTTACATCTTGAAATAGGTTTTATTCAGTATTTATAACCTGATATTTTGGCGTAATTAAATGTCTTTACATATTTCTACAATTACAATTTCAACAATTACTGTAGAGGAACAACTATATGTAGCATAACTCCAATTTGTTAGTTAACAGTCAGTTCTGTCACTTGTCAAAATTTTACTGAAGTGGCATAATTGGTAGAAAGAAACACTTGCAGATCTCTCCAGAGTTGATTTGTTGAAATGTGATAGCACAGTTCGGCATCTACAAAAATATTTTGACACAGACTGTTGAGTATCAGCAGAGCTTTCTGAGAGTAATTGTGAACACATCTCTTCATTAGACTGACAGAGTGACTGTTTTTTATGACTGTGGTAATTATAGGATTATGCAGGAGGCAATCATCTCTAACTCTTTCTCTCACTCCCCCTCCCTCTAAGCTGTTTTAATTAGTAGCTTGTTACAGTGAAGTAGGAGAAACAGAGATTTAGAGCTGCTGAAATCTCATCTGTGCATTCTTCATCCCTCCGCGTCTCCCCTCTCTCTTTCATTCTTCTTCTTCCATCTCTCTGTCTCTTCTCTCTTCATTCTTTTCAAAGCATGTAAATAGGCATGTTGGCGAGAGAGAGAGCACTCATAACCTGAGTATGTGTCTTTGTGTATGTCTGCACTCGTGAGCATTGTTTGTCCTTCATATTAGAACAAAGTCCCTTTTACATTACATGACTTAATGGTATTATAGCACAGAAGTGACATCTTTTTTATGCAACTGTCTGTTAAATATTACAATGTAAGCATTTTTTTTGATAGTTATGGCTTAGATCTTTTTTTTATGATAACAGTACATACTGCTTAGTGACAAATCTTAAACATATTGCTGGCATTTCTTTACTGAACGTCTTGTTACTTATTGCACATATAAACACAGCAATTGGATGGTTAGATAGATATTGTACCTAATGTAAGTGTAAACAGGGTGCTAAATGATAAAAAGTTTTTCTTCTGTAAAAGAATGGATTGGGAACTATACTTTTGGCCAAGAGACACCCTTCTCCTTACTGCCATACTTCTGTATTGACAAATTTTGAGGTCTTGTTTGTGGTGCCCTTTTCGTTTTTTGGTTATATGTGGTGGCTATCACAGCTAATGTGCTGTTGTTTATATATATTTAAGGCTTTTTCTTACAGTTTTTCTTACATAGTAAAAATGTCTTTTTTTCTTTGCAAAATGCAAATTCAGTTTCTATTTTTACATAATTTTACCAGATTATTAATTCAATAAGTATATGGGGTGGATAAATTCTTCTTTTTTTTTTTTTTTTTGGTTAACCTTGGTTAATTAAGTCATTTCTAGATCCGAAAGGCAATAAAGCTAACAGCCAAAATCCATGGGGCACAGATGCAACACGTTACAAAGGCAGGGCGGAGCAGGGTTTTTTACCTGCTGCATAGAATCCATCTTTGTAGCCTGTGGTTGCTGCAGCTTCACTGTGTGTGTATTGAGTTTTGCTGTATGATGTGATAATGCAGTTGGTTATGGAGAGTTTGAAATGTGTAGGCTTGCTGTATTAATTAACAGCATTATTTTAACAACAGGATGCCTTGATCTGATTGATTTATTTTAATATGAAATGTAAAAACACACAAGGTTGCTTTGCTGCATTGTGTAGCCCCGATACAATGAGCTATTCATTTTAATCGTTTTTAAACAGATTGTCCTTGGTTTTACACAGTTTGAAGTAGTTTGTACTTGTTGGAAGGCCATTGAGCCATGCGCTGAGAAAAAAATGGACCAGCCACCTAAAAAGAGAAGAGCTGTGCGATGCCCACACGGCCCAGCGCAGCTTCCATGGTCAGTGTAGCAGCTTCAGTTGAGTACAATGAACACGCTCTGCTTTAGGCATACTGCAGCAGACATGTTGCACTGCATCTATGTCCCCTGTATTTCGGCCATAAGAATTGTAGGCTACCACAAATTAGAAATATTGCACAAAAAGACTTAATTTGATTAGAAATAGAGAAAATCTTTACTGCTTACATGCTTCAGATTTAATGATTTAATTTAATCCAGTAGGCTTGTAACTGAAAGTGATATGAAGTGGTGAAAGGATACACAGAAGGAAGAATGAAAGGGAGAAAGCAACTGAATATCTGAATGAATAATTAAATGACTTTTCCAAAGCGTTTAAGCGTGTGTGTGTGTGTGTGTGTGTGTGTGTGTGTGTGTGTGTGTGTGTGTGTGTGTGTGCGTGTGCGCACACATGCGTACCTATTCAACAGAGGACCTCAGCATTGTTACGCATTCACCTTCAGTGGACTGGCGAGGCAACAGGGGACATTTTGGAGGTCCGCTTTGGTCATGCTTTAAATCATGTGAAAATCAAGTCAGAGACCCTTTGGTGATTTTTTCCCCACATTCCTCCATAGTTTGAATTACTTTCACCCCCAGGCAGGCTTTCAGACTATATGCTACAGGCTACATATTGAAGATACCAGTCTCCTCGCACTTAGTTTTTATTATCTTTTTGCATAAAATACAAAGTTTCAACACAGTGTTCAAATGAAGGACTACAGTACCTAGAAGGCAGGAAAAAGGGGGTCAGCAGTGAGATCGCTTCTTTTCGTTTACATTAATCACCACAGTCCACTGTTGGTAATGTAGGAATGTGTGTGTGCGTGAGAGAGACAGGGCTGTCTGCTACCTGTTATGTTGCTCTGATAATTCTCAGGATGGCATTTATAAATGTTGAATGGGAACATCCTAATGGCACTACTGCTGCTCCGTGGACAAGAGATGGAGGAGGAGGTGGCTACAGAAACTCTGAAGGAGGGGGAGCTTTTTTCATGTTTGCTGCTCACCTTTTCATTTGATTTGTTTTTGTTTTCTATTGTTATCAGAAATGTAACATTTTAATGATAAAATTTGTACAGTGCAGTTTGTGGTCCTCCCAGTATGTTTATTTTTCTCTTCTTCTCTCTGTCATCTGGCCAGATGTGAGTGTCACGGCCATGCAGACCACTGTGATACCAGTGTGACTCCCTACCGCTGTCTGTGTCTGCCTGAGAGCCACACAGAGGGAAACAATGTAAGTAACAAATGTCGTCCCAAAAACCTATTTATAATGTTAACCCCATCTGTGTGTGTGGCAGTGGACCTCACACACCCTGTGCCTGTGTTTTATATCATATGTGTTGTGACAGTAATATTTAAACTGTTTAAACACAAATGTATTACACAGGTTCACTTTCTCTGGGGATTTTTATTCCTAATTACCAATAGCAATATTAGACCCAGATATTTACTTACCTTATTTCAAGTTAAAGCATATAAACACAGACACACACACATATACACACACACACTGAGCGCAGAGGAGTTCCCCTGGGGAGAATCTCCTCATGGTCTTCATTAAACAGTTTCCTTTTTGACAACACAAAGAGGACTTCTCTAATAAATTGCAAACACACACGCAGCACGTTTATTCGAACCCCCTACTCTTTATTTATTTTTTCCTTTTTGTCTAGTTTTATTCTGAGAAACTGATGAAACGACAGCTATCACTGTGGTCAGGCCGCTAAGTGAGGCGATACAGTGTATGCTGTTAAAGTTGTAAATAACTGACAGCTGACGTCAGCCTCGTTGGCTCATGATAACGGAATATGTAGTGTCTCAGACATTTTCAAATATATTTACAGTAGGTCACTTCTCTAATCTAAAACTCTAATCTAGTCTAATAGTCTTCAGTTTTTTTTACATTGGCTGACTTTGTGGCAGGAAGGAAAGATCCATTTAAATTTGATGAGACTGTAACTGTGCTGTCTGAATGCTAGCTGTGAAATTTAGCTGTGGATTGTTTTTGTGTTCACAAAATGGTACAACTGTAGAGGAAAAAAAGCCATTTATTTGTGTTTGATGTCTGTGTAAATAAGTGGAATTTGGAACAACCAGCTCCCAGTGCATAATGGTTTACAGTTGGGTAAATTATTTTAAAGACAGAAGCACAGTTGACACCACCTCAGGACCAGGCCTTTGCTCGCAACAAAGCTAATACAGGCTGCCAGGTAATAGTAGGCATCACCCCAACAAAGCCTCTAGTCGGTCAGCAGTGAAAAGTTCAGTATGACTGCTCCACCTCACTGTAGCACAGGACAGCCTGCATTATTCACCACTTATATATCATTCATACACCCGTGTCTGTGTATTAGTGTGTGTGTGTGTGTGTGTGTGTGTGTTTTAGACAGAGGCGACAAAGGACATCAGTGGAGAAGTACAGCTGTCAACCAGCAGCTGTTCAGTCTCTTGTCTTGCATACTCTCAAACTCAAATAACAAACATCCTCCTACGCACACCATTGCATTTAATAGTGTTTGTCTTATATGAACTCCAGACTAAAATAAAAGTTATCATAGAGGCCGCTTTTTCCACACACACACACACACACACACACACACACAAATAACTGAGCATTGTCAGATTTATGCCATCTTCTAGACTAATGCACAAAGAATCTCACTGCTCCTTTCTTCATTTCTCTCTCACCCTCTCTGTTTCTCTTTTCATACACCACTTTTCCTCTTTCCTCTCTCTAGGTCCCTGTCCCACCTCCATCCTCTTCCTTTTGTGGATCACTCTCTCTCTCATACTCTGTCTTTCTCTCCCGGGTCTCAGTTTAAATAATGTCTCAAATCGACTAGAACAATGACATTCCCTCAGCATGCATCTCTAATCAGCTCTCTTTCTCTCTCTGTTTGTCTTTCGCTTCAGTTCACTCAGCCGTTTTCTCTACCCCCTCTCACTCTTTATTGCCTCGCTTTCTAAGTATTTAATTCATTCCTGTTTGACTCTGTTTCTCATGTTTAATCCCTCTCGTTCCTCTATTTTTCTTACTGTCTCATGTCTTTCCGTCCTCCCGATCTGTTTCTTCTCCTTTCACCTGTATGTACACTGCAGCCTTTTGTGTTAGAGGTGCAACAGAAATAAGCAATATGGATAAATTTGTGCGTGTGGTTTTATGTAAATTAATCTCTACACGAGCTATGCTTTTGTGAGAGACTGTGTAAAGGAGTGTGTGCAATATGTGTGTGAGTCCTTTTCGTGTGTCCATGCGCACGCGTGTGTGCCCGTGTGCACTTTTCTCCCAAACCTGTCCATGTCATCTCTCTGAGTGAATATTCAGGACCTTTCTTCTGTCTCTGTAATATTGGAGCATAAAAGGCTGTGGGGAATATTAGCGTTTAATATTGCATGCGTTCTGTTGACTTGGATCGGCCTAGCACCATGACGGATGTTGTACTAATCTGCAGAATTTCCACAGTGACATTAAAGTGACAGAAATGCTCAGACATGTGTCAAGATGATCAACGGGGGCCTTGGAAGACACACACTTAAACTCTCCCCCTCACACACTTAAACACACATGCACACAAGTGCACACGCACTCTCCCACTTTCTCACTCTTTCTTTTGATTCTTTTTTATGTGCACTCTGTGTCAGAGTTGATCTCTCATTCTGTCACTCTGTCTCTGTACGTCTCTCCACAGCTGATGGATTCAGTCATGTCTGAAAGCTATATCATATATTGTATTGTACAGCACGTCACGCGCTCTATTTTCTGTTGTACAATGTCGTTGTCATTTGATGGGTCAGAAGAGCATTTTTGGGGATTCAATGTTGTTCATAATTAGTGTCACAGAACTTAAAACACATCATCATGGAAGGACAGTCCTCACTACCTTTCCTTTAAGCCAGGTTGTGTGTTTCTTGTTCCACACCCAAATGTACGAGGGCTCATTACATCAGGCTGTGTGTGCAGCTGGAGGCTGATTTGACTGTGTGCTTGACATCATTGAACAAACTGTGTGAAAATTAGAGTGTGTGTGCATGTGCTTGTGTAAGTTATCTTGAGTATTTTTGTTTGGTGTGTATTAATTCTAAAAAGGGCACGGTTTGTGTGTGTTTTCTTTGTGTATCCATCTTTGTGTGTGTTTGTGTGTGTGTGTGTGAGAGAGATATTGATGGCTAGTGACGTTAAGTAGCGTTGTCCAGGATCTCTGTTGCTAAAGTCTGCCTCAGCAGCAGATTTTCACCTACGCTGGGGTTAACCGGGTTAAATCCAGATACACATAACATGGGCGTATGCACACAAACCTGCTCACACACACACACACACACACAAACACACACACACACACACACACACGCCAGTGGCACGACCTTTCCAGTGAGAGCGTGAAATTGGTCATGGCATTTAGGATAAGATGAGTTGCCCCAGCAGATTAACACACACAAGTACACACACACACACACACACACACACAGATGCTTGTGACAGGCCATCTGAATGTCCACATATCCATTAGAGTAGGCTCCTCACTCAGCAGGTTTTGTCCAAACATTCAGAGTGAAAATAAGATGTTATCCTTTTCTGTGCAACATGGCACACACACACACACACACACACACACACACACACACAAACACACACATTTATGATTTTTATGCATTGAATCAGACTTGCAAAGAAATATTTGGTAAAATGTTTACAAGGAATAGAACTTGTGATTTACTTTTGACTGAAATCCAATCTAAAGTTTTATTTAGAAATGAAGTAGAACATAAAGAAAAAAACATGTAGCTCTCACTTGTTTTAATCTGTTGCATTACAATTTGTCACAACATGGTCAGGTGTTTGTAATGTTTAAAGAGTTAAGAGTCAGACTGTCAATTAAGCACTGACAGAGGTGTCTTGTCGTCAGCAGAACAAACTGAATAACTCAGTTTTTAATGTTCTTCTTAGCTACATTATAATGTTACAGAGGACTGGCCATTTGCAGAAAGATAAAAGCAGTAGAATGAACACCATGTACTCTCAATCTATAGTATGTGCTGTCCTTTTTTGCTGCTGCTACTGTGAGCAGATGATGGAGCACCATCAAAACCTTTTGTATGAAGAAGAGAATGAACGTGTGCAGTTTTCTTTTAACTCCCAAACACCAGTCCCTCGACTAATTAGCAGGCTGGGAGAGAGGGAAGGTAACGCAATGTTGAATGAAAAGAAAAGAGAAGGAGGAAAAAATCCGCTCCCTTTCATTTGGTATGGTAATATTTCCTGCTCACATACTCACCGTGGCTATGAGAACAAGCGGTTGGGGGACGGTAGAGACAGGGGGAAGCGAGTGAGGAAGGGGAGAGGAGGGAAGCCCGGAGAGATGTACAGAGTGATTTGTTTTTCAGAAAGAGAGGAGATAGAAGAGGAAGGAAGGATGGGAAGAACGAGGAGGCACAGAGGTAGAGGAGACGAAAGAGGAATGAAAAGGGGAGGGAGATATGGGAGAGGAGAAACTCACTACATCTTGCTCTTCAACTCATCCCCAGCGGGTGAGTTGAAGAGTGAGATGTAGTGAGGGCTTTCTGTTCGAAGTGCAGAAAGAAAAGTACCTTTGATATGTGAAATGTTTTGGGGCACAGAGCCGCAGATAGACGTACAGTCAACCACAAAGACAGATGGGCAGAAGGGGAAAAGCAGCACGGACAAACAGGGAAGCGGGAAGTTACTGACATTAGACAGATTTGAAGCCAAATAGTACGACAGAGAGACGAGCAGGAGACAGACGAAACAAACGGAAACATGCAAACATCCCAGCACTCCTGTGGAATTACATGTCCCAAGGCACACTCTCCTGTGTGTGTGTGTGTGTGTGTGTGTGTGTAGATTTTTTACACTTGTTTCTTTTTGTCTTTTTGTCCCATGTGTTTGTGTGTTGGTATGTGTGTGTACATCATGTCTCCAGAGAATCTCCTGCTGCTTCATTAGATCCTGTTAATAATCGCCCAACAGGGAACAGCGCTCTGGAGTCACACACACACACACACACACACGAACACACACACACACACACAAATATTACAGATATGCAAACCTTTTAGATCTTGTTCATTTTGTGGTGGAGATGTGTTTTTGTCTTCTTAAATATTCTTTGTAAATGAGCAGACCGTCGCCTTTTCCCTGCTGTTTTCAAGATTTTCTTTGTTAATTTAACCATCTTTGGCCACCGCGGCAATAAAATTTAGAGATGGCGTCAAATTAGAAGAATGGGACAGCTAAGAATCAGAAAATGAGGAATACATTTTATAACAAATATCAAAAATATATTGATTTAAATGTTTACACATGAATTATATTAAATAAATTAATAAAAATATAGTGATGGATTGAACCAAATTCTTTGAAACATGTTATTTGTTTTACAAACTTTGGACATTGCTAAAATCCAAACCAATACATAACCTTAAATATACCCTGTGGAGTTTTTGAGCACCAGTTGTGTTGTTGAGTTTGGTCAGTTTCTGGGTTTGCTGGCCCAGTAACTTGTACAAGCTTAAACAGGTTTGATTTAAAGCAAAACGTCGGAACTAAAATTTATTATTATGACTAACTGTAATAAGCATTATGACACCAGATTACCATATTATGTTTGTTCATTAACGGAATAAGAAAGCTGCCAGCGTCTAACAGACTATTAGCCGAGCACAATAACATGAAAGCTGTAAGATTTCAGTAGAGTTGGTAAGGGAAAGAGCGGCACATATTGTGTTTGTTCACTTGCAGATTCATGTGTTTTTTTTTGGGAGAAGATGAGACATGGTAGGGTTAGTCTGTTAACTGTGCCAACAGGGCAACATTTTGAATTTGAAGCCAGTGAAAGAGGTGCCCTAAGTGGCTGTGAGCGAAGTGGTGCGCCATTTTGAGCTGAACTGTTGATGCTCTATTTGTATTCATTCCTGTGTCGCTTTGGAAGTGCTGGAATGGACGAGGAATGGCTCACTCATGAAGTTGAAATGAGGAATTACCTGTATGATACCTTTTTACGGTATGTCACTGCAAAAACCAGCATAAGGTGGCAGCTGGCTAGAGTGAGATCGCCAGGGTTTACCTCTACCGTCTGATTTCGGGCTAAAAGCTGATATCTATGTGGTTTGTTTTCATGACGTAACAGAAGTGCATAATTAACAGATTCAATGTGCAAAGAGAGCTCCAATGTTACACAATGGGATGTGATAGTTGGACGCGTGTTGCGTGTTGTTTGGACAAGGTGTCATGCTTGACTCGGTAGTAGCTGCTTCGTCCAGTCCAACACCTAGTAGTAAAATTGGTTTATCAGTCCAATCTGGTGCTTAGCCTAAAAATCAAACCACTCTGAAAATGTTTACAACAGTCCAACCTTACTATGGAACAGTGTTTAATGTGTGGGTCTGCCGTTTATTGGTACTGTGCATGCACAAAATGATGCACATGCACACGGGTGGTGTGATACACATTCCTGCTGCTGGCAAAGTAAGGCAATGAAGAAGCTTGCAGATGTTTTACAGTGACTGAAATACACTCAAAAATTTGTTTCACCCCAAAGATACACAAAATGCATCAAGCATAACTCCACAGGGCACCTTTAAAAGCAAAATAATTAAATGGTTGCATACCATTTTGTGTGTTTGTATATGTTTCATCTTGAGCCATGTGTGGTGTTGCAGCTACACATGGGGCCTTTTGTTGTCTTCACATACTAACATTAATTTTATTTTTGATCTCTCTCTTGCTTTGTCTTCCTCATTCTCTGTCCCATATCTCTCGCTCACACACTTGTGGATTGTTTTCTCTGTCTGTTTCTTGTCTTTCTGTCCCTCTAGTCTTAATCTTTAAAACACAAAGGGATTCTTTTCCTCATTTCTGTTCACATCACTTTCCTGCATTTTTCCCTACCTCCTCCCCTTTTTCTCTCGTACACAAAATAGGAGCCTTTTCCCCCATTTCCATCTTCACTCTCCCCCTCCCCCTCTCTTCCCTTCGCCTTCCCCCCTCCTCTGTGTGTCATACATAATGGGCCCATTGCAGGTCTGCATGTGTCACACATGGGAGGAACTCCTGTGTTTTTTAATACATTTTTAATCCCGCCATTTGATGCCCCCCTTGTCCACCATAATTTGTACTGACTGCTGAACAAAATCAAAGGGCTTGTACTTGCTGCTTCTTGCCTCTGCTGCTCTCTGCTACAGAAAAATGCATTTTTTATGTCACTTTTTTTTCCCCTCCTCCCCTACACACACCTTGGTATGTTTATTTTGACATGAAAGTGGGCCTGTGTGAGAGCCCTGGCTGTTGCAAGTCACTCCTCATTAGCGGTCTGATTTCCCTACGCTGTGTGTGTGAGTTTGTGCGCGCTCGCGTGTGTGTGTCTGTGTGTGTGAAAGTACTGGCTTTTTATTATATAGTAGACAATACCTCTGTGTTTTCTATTCAGTTATGTGTATTATTCTTCTCTCTCTTTAGATTTAGATTCACACGGGCCACTGATTTTTCTGCCTTTATGTTTGCCACTCTGTCTTTTTGTGTCTGTCTTTCTTAACGTGGCTGTCTCATTCGCTTTCTTTGTTCTATAAAAGCAAGCATGTACTTGTCATGGGACCGTTTTTCAATGCACACAGAATTATTTGTAGCAATTGTAGATTAATGACATTTTTACATGCCTTTGCTTAAAGGGATACTTTACTTTTAACCAGCTTTGTATCATAACAGCGTGGGTAGTATGTGAACTGTGGTAAACTTCCCTCCATCTAACCAGTGCCCAGATCTCTGTGCTCATCTCTCAGCTCAAATACGTCATCCAGTGAATTTCTATTGGCTCTGTGTCTGTTGCTGGAACTACAGATTGTACTTTCACATTTCCATATGACTGCCACCATGGATACAAAGAGTCTAGAAGCAGATTGAGAAGGAGAGAGAGACCCGCTGTCATTCTTTCAAATTCAGACCAAACTCCGATCGAAACTACAACTAAAAACACTGAAACTAGGCAGTGCTGATCAAATACAAGCCAAAACGCTGTTACTGTATTGCCTTTTTTATTAACCTAAACTGTCCTCAGAAACAGATTATAGTGCACTGTTTTGCTAAAATACAACAATTTGTGACAGGAAGCGGGTACTGTACTGTTTCCTGTATTGTGAAAACAGAGGCAGAAAATGCTGAGATCAAACAGTAAAACTAAGCCGTGCTGATCAAAGATGGACCAAGAATCTTTTACTGTGCTGTCTATCTCTCACCTCAGATGTTTTAAAGGGATAGTGCACACAAAAATGAAAATTCAGCCATTATCTACTCACCCATATGCCGACGGAGGCCCTGGTGAAGTTTTAGAGTCCTCACATCCCTTGCGGAGATCGGCGGGGGGAGCGGCTAGCACACCTAATGGTAGACAGCGCCCCAGACAAACGTCCAAGAACACAAAATTGAATCCACAAAGTATCTCCATACTGCTCATCCGTAGTGATCCAAGTGTGCTGCAGCCGCGACATAAAAAGTTGTTTCGATAAACGTCATATGATCTCTGTTTTTAGCCTCACTGTAGCCTGTAGCTCTGACTGCTTCTCTGTGCTCTGCGCTCACGTGTGCGCGCCTGCGCGAGACCAGCGAAAGCATGAGCTTTGCTCACCCGTGTTTACATCACGTGACACGTGCACTGCAGGGGGAGACAGCAGTAACCACAGTAGCTAAAAGATAATTTGCACTACGGTCTTTTAGCAAAGGACAGCCCAACATGTCTGAAGACTTTGAAACTGAGGAGGAACAGCAAAGAAACAACAAAGAAAGCGGAGCACAGAGAAGCAGTCAGACCTACAGGCTACAGTGAGGCTAAAAACAGAGATCATATGACGTTTTTCGAAACAACTTTTTATGTCGCGGCTTCAGGACACTTGGATCACTACAGATGAGCAGTATGGAGGTACTCTGTGGATTCAATTTTGAGTTCTTAGATGTTAGTCTGGGGCGCCATCTACCATTAGGTATGCTAGCCGCTCTACCCACTGATCTCCGTAAGGGATGTGAGGACTCTAAAACTTCACCAGGGCCTCCGTCGGCATATGGGTGAGTAGATAATGGCTGAATATTCATTTTTGGGTGCACTATCCCTTTAAGACCCATATTTTAGTTTACCATTTAACTGTAATTTGAGATTGTTACCAGCAGGCTGCCATATTGTTTCCTGAATCAAAACGGACATGGTCCCATTACATCACCCACCAGAGGCAGCATTTATTAGTCGGTTGCGGTGCAGTGCACATTACATTGAAGCTCTGTCTGTGAGATATGATTAACAGTTATGGCATCATATCCAAACAGTGTGGTAGATTATAGTATAAAGACAGAAATGTATGTCTGTATTAATGTACAGTATGTGTTTTCAACAGTGCCATCGTTGTGCGCCCCTCTACAATGACAAGCCATTCAGGTCAGGTGACCAACTCCAGCCTATGAACTGCCGGCCTTGTCAGTGTCACGGACACGCCCTCTCCTGTCATTATGAAGTTGGAGCTGATGACCAGCCAGATGAGCACTATCGAGGAGGAGGAGGCGTCTGTGACAACTGCACTCACAACACCACAGGTAGAGTGTTTTATGTAATAATTACAATTAACCTTTTTACCTGTTGGATGTTGTTAGCATTCCACAACTTACCCAGTCTTTTGCTGCCACTGTCTCAACATTTTTGAAACATTTTGCCAGCATCAGATTCTGGATAAGTGAATATTTTACAAAAACAATCAAATTTACCAATTTGAACATGAAATATCTTGTTTTTGTGCTGTATTCAATTAACTACAGGTCAAAAAGATTTGCAAGTCTTTGCATTCTGCTTTTATTTATGTTTTTACACATCATCTCAACATAAGGTAGTAGTTTTTTCACATTTTATAAGAATGCAATTTTATTAAAAAAAAAAAAAATGTTTTATGGTTCTTGATCAACCATAATGTTAAAGCACTTGGAAACAATAACAGACCAGATGTCATAAGCCTTCAAGTGGTACCTAACTGTCATTAAAGTATGTTGGACTGGAAAATGTTGAAAGGATGAAACCTGGACTTTGACATGAACATTTCTCTTGATCCTGAGTGGTTTCTACCTATTCCTTTGACTTTCTTTCTCTTTCTCTCACCCTGTTTCTGTCTCTCAGGTAAGAACTGTGAGCTGTGTGTAAGTGGGTTTTTCAGGCTGGAGGAAGGTGATCCCACTTCAGTTGATTTGTGTCAGCCTTGCAGCTGTAACACTGCTGGAACAGTCAACAACAGCATGGAGTGCGCACAGGTACACACCAACACAAACACGCGATTGTTGATGACAGTGAAACCCTTACAGTTTTAATTTTGATGATTTCAGCATTTTCAAGTCAGTTTAAAACTGGTCTTTTTCTCTCCTCTGCTTGCCCCTCTCTTCGTCTCTGTCTCTCACCACCAGGTGGGAGGTCAGTGTACTTGTAAGGCTGCGGTAACAGGTCGACGGTGTGAAGAGTGTTTGCCTGGTTGGTATGGTCTTAAAGCCTCAAATCCAAATGGCTGCACCCGCTGTAACTGCAGTGACATTGGCATCGTCAGCACCTCAACAGAAGGAGTTCCCAGTTGTCACCAGGACACTGGACTGTGCCAGTGTAAACCCCATGTCACAGGTAAACAGACAAACAGTTCACACAAGCACGCACATCCACACATAAAAAAACTAGGTGCTGAACAATAGATCATGCAAGAGATGAAAAAACAGAGTCCGCACATTAGAATAGGCTCCCACGAATATTTACTTAAATTGAAAAAAAAAAGAAAAAAAAAAAGACAGTTTTAAGCGTCAAAGGGGGGGGGGGGGGGGGGGTGACATGCAGCAAAGGGCCACAGGTTGGAATCAAACCTGCTGCCGCTGCAGCCAGAACATTGCCCTGTGAACATGGGATGCCTGCTCTACCTGCTGAGCTACTGGGCACCAGAGAAACTTTTTGAGGACAATGTGACACACATGCAAGATCATGCCATCAGTGGCGCAGGCAGCCATAATCCTGTACACACTGCATGTACATTATTTTGATGATTTTGTACAGTTGGGGGTTCTGGATTAGCAGAACTAGTCTATCATCTCCCATTACTTTGCCAGTCACAGCAATGCCTGGTACATACATGGTGTGTGTGCCAGTGGTTGGGCGAGAAGAGAGAAGGGGGCAGGTCTGGCCTGCTGGAGATGTAATCACTTGGCTTTTGAGTAAGAGCGCTGTCTTCAGTGAGACATTGTGACATATTTGGTCACTTTTTTTAAACTGTTTTGACCATTGAGAGGATGTTTATGCAGAACGTAGACTATAAAAATTATGGACGTAGCTACTGCAACATCATGCATTGGTTTCATTCAGCTGCCATGTTGAAGAGTTCGGCATTTCAGATGTCGCCTTCTTGTTTTTTTGAGCCAGAAGCGACCATGTTTGGCAAGAGGCTGGCACTGTGGAGGAGTAAGTGGATCTGACTGAGAAGCAGAGAACACGATTGGCAGACAGCCTGTCGCTTAAAATGGATCGCCCATAATTGTGTAACTTCATGTCTTAATTAAATATACATTGATGAGTAATAAGAAAAAAAAAAAAAAAAAAAAATTCACCCTATGTACAGTTTTCATTTTGGCATGTAAACATGGGGGTCTATGGGTGATTGACTGGCTTCTGGCGCCAGCCTCAAGTGGCCATTCAAGGAACTGCAGTTTTTTGGCACTTCCGTGTTGGCTTCATTTTTCAGTTGGTGCATGATACAGAACCGTGAATATATGGATCGCTGAGTCCAAAGTTATACAGGGCACTGGAAATTGTTTTATTTTAAGCCCAGAAAACTCGTCCCAAACAAGTTCACTCATTCGCCCCCTAGTGGTTTATGTAGATATATTTGTAATGTTTTATATATATATATATATATATATATATATATATATATATATATATATATATATTGTATATTTGTAATCATTACAGATATGATTACCTTATTTTGACCATGTGTGAGAGTATAAATATTGTACAAGAATGAGTGTGTGTATGTGTGGGTTTCTGTGTGAGGCTGGCTGTGCTGGCCTTCTGAGAGCTGTACTGATGATGGTATAAACGCGGCCTGTTGACTGGTATTTGAAATGCATGTGGTATGCTAATCAGAGTTTTATGATGGTGTTGTATCAGTAATGTTATTGCAAAAAAAACCAAAACGCGGGCGGGTGGTTCTTGTGCGTATTATGAAACAGAATGCCGTGCCATCACCCTTAATCCCACCCGTACAAGCCAGGCAACCTTACTTTGGGTGCGGATTCAATTAAGATAACGAAACGATAAAGTCATTTATGGGCAATATCAGCAACCTCTTCAGATCTTTGTATGTTACCACAACAGCTCTCAACTCCAAAATATTTGCTCCCTAAAATGGTTTCTCTTACAAAATGTCCCAAAGTACTCTGTTGATAACTTGTGCTTTTCAGTAGAATAGTTACTCTGCTTAATTGTCCAGTAATGGCATCTTAATTAATACATAGGCGCAGCTGCTCATTGGGGTGCACGCACAAGCAAAAGTGGATATACTGGGTGTACACACACAGGCGAAAACGCACACACATCCATATCCCAAAGTGTTTTGCCAGCCAAAATAAACAGGCTTTTCTGCTGGGGGTGCTTCCAGCCGTTGTGCTTCTCTTTGTGATAAATGGTTTCACTCTCTCCCCTGTGTGTCTTTGAAGAGCAGGCTCGTATGAAATGCAAAACCAGCCAACGCTCCTCAACTCAACGCATCATGGTTATTGCTAAGCCTCGCTATCAAGGGCCCGCGGTCGTGCGTGAGTGTGGGCATGTGTACGTGAACTTGTAAATGTGTGTAAGAGTGTCTGTTTATGTTTTTGTATGTAAGAGGGAGAGTGTCTGGATGTGACCGTGTGGTCATGATGTACTTTTGTCTTTGCCTAACTGTATGTATTGTATGATTGTAGGAGTTTCTTGCGTGTTTGAGTGAATACTGCATGTCTGTGTGTGTGTGTGTGTGTGTGTGTGTGTGAGAGAGAGTGTGCGTGTGTGTGTGCACATGCATGCTATCAAGGACTAAGCTGGTATTTAATTCTCTAATTCAATGCCAAGTTGATTAAAACAAACGGCTGCAGCCCCTTGTATTTTTCACACTCCTTCTTACAAGACCCACTTTCGTTCTTTTTTTTTCCTGTCCTTGTTTGTTTGGTTGCTCCCACAGGTATTTTTCAGAAATGAGATTTGATTATGGCAATTTATTACCGCCAAGCTGATACTTTGAGTAGAGCAATGGCAGGCACGCTTCAGAAGGACGGAATTGAAATGTGTGCACGCAGACACAGATACACACATGCAGACACACACACGCACATTCATAACAAGGTGCCAGAGTGCAGTGTGTACATAATAGTGTTTGAAATGGTGATGCATGAGCCTGTTAACCAGCTGGCTACTGATAAAAGGGTTGGGCCATGTCCTGAAAACACACACTCATATGCACGCGTGCACACGTGCACACCCCAGCACAAAATTACCTCCTTTCTGTTCTGATCTAATATCTTCTAACACGTTCTATTTTCTAATGTTCTCACTTTTCTTTCCTTTTTATTGTCTTGTGACTTTTTTCTTCTCATTTCTCTTCTCTAATCTTCTCAGTTGTTCCTGTCGTTGTGTTTGTTGGACCTCATGTTTGAATGTCACAAGACTAGCTACAAAAATAGGATTCACATATGCCAACTTGTTCAGCTCAATGTTTAAAATGTAAATAGAAATATAATTATATTTTATAATGGGTGTGGGATGCTTTATAAACTGTTTAGTTTTATTGGGAGAAATTCACAGACCACAATATATCACAGCATTGTTAGGGTTGTAAGCATCATCCTGTCAGCCTGCATATTTACCACCAGCGAACTCCGACGTGCACGCACACCTCAGCACATGCACATGCAGACATATCTTCACCGCGCTGTTATGAAATATGATCTATGGAGAGAAATACATTCATATCTATAAAATCATTAAAGTGGGCAGACCAGGGGAAATGCCAAGTGTCTGCCGCACACTGAGCAGGACACACACTTACACAGACAAGCACACACTTTGTCATGTGCACTAACATAGATGCACAGATATGCTCTCGCCGGCGCACGTGCACACACTCACATTTCCACCCACCCACATACGAACACACGCTCCCTCATAAACGGCTGTGGTGACTGCGTTGCCCCCAGGCATCCATTTAGGGACAGATTGCCTGTCATGGAATACGTATGGCATATTCAAATAAGCCCTGCTCGCTCACGCTGCATATCATGGTTTAACTAGCCTTGTAGCCTGGCACTGCTACTGCGGCCATAAAACCTCCCACAGTATGGTCAGTTTTGGTGTTTGTTATTGGGCAAAAATTATAAACAGAACAGAAATAATTTAGGAAATACTTTACCTCAATTTCAGAATGTTTAAAATGCTGACAGACCTAAATTTAAGATCAATAAATGAATGCATAAATAGTAATAACTGGGGTGAAACTGTGATTGGTTCGTTGCACATGCTCTGCATGACACCTAATGATATTGAAAATGAGATATAAAATGTTTAAAGTGTGGAAGGCTTTCATATTCATACTTAACTTGTTAGTAAAAAGCTGCATGTTTGCATTTTGAAATGTCTTTGATTTTTGTTTTTACAACACTATATCTTATGAAACCTGTTAATAAATCATTCTAAAAAGATAATATGCTCCTTTGTAGATTTCATTAATTCTTTCTTTTTCTTTTTAATCTCATTATTACCTGGCACGTTGGCACTATTGTCTTAGTTACACCAGTGCCAATAAAGCATCTTGAATCGATCTGCTAATCTGGCAAGAAGCTGAAATAAATTGTTCTTTAAGTGCTTTAAAGCCAACAGAACTCACCCTGTCTTGTTTTTACGCAAAATGGTAATTCAGTGTTATTTTTATGTCCCGCTATCCATCTCTCCATCTCCTCCTTTTCTTTCCCTCCGTCCTTTTCTTGTAGTTGCTTAATTTATTTATTTTCTCGCTCAGTGAAATTAAGTGTTTGGCCTTAGGTGAGTGATCCATCATATGTAGAGGGCCTGGCCCTAATGATGGCAGTTTTATACACTCACCCACCATTTCTCTCGCTCCCTCTAACACACACACATACACACACGCCTGCAAACACAGAGAGACTGAACGCTGTTTGGTGAACAAGCAAGCATCAATTCACTCTTTTTATTTCTTTTTCCTTTCTGGTTCTCTCAGCAGGTCCCACTCCGTCCTTTCCTCAACATTTCTGTAAATGCCTTCTCTCCCTCTCTCTCTTTCCAGGTCCCTCTTGTGACCGCTGTGAGTTTGGTTATTGGAACCTGTCCCACCCAGACGGCTGTGTCCCGTGTGACTGTGACCCCCTGGGTTCCATCAGCCCGTTCTGTGAACCTGAGGGGGGGCAGTGTGAGTGTAAGCCCGGGGTGGGGGGGCAGCGCTGTGACTCTTGCGGCAGGGGTTTGTATGGTTTAAGACTGGAGGGATCCTGTGCCCCCTGCAACTGCTCACAAGAAGGGACAGTGCCTGGGACAGACTGTGATTCTCACACAGGACAGTGTGTGTGTAAGGCAAGTTAACATATATACATTTTGAATGAGATTTTGATTATGACTGATGACACCAACAATAGGAGATTTATTTTACTAAGAGTAAAATACTCACAGAGATTAAAAATCTCTTTTTAAGGAGTGTCCTGGCCAGGACAGGCAGCAGCAAATAACATGGTTTCAGACAAAAATCTGAGTATATAACAATTTAAAATGAAAACAAAGAAGAACTTGTAGAAACAAGATGTAACACATCAAATCACTCTTCAGTTATTCAAAATATCTAAAAGCAGATACAGTCATTTAGAAACACTTTGAATGCTCCTAATGAGACCAGCTCCCATAGATTAAGGTTAGGTTGCAACAGATTCAAAGCCCTTTTACAGTTCAGTACAGCAGTGGTGTAAAACATATGGCCTGTGGGCCAGAGCTGGCCCGCTTAAGGGTCCAGTCTAGCTCACTGGATGACTTTGCATACCTAATGGTGATGCACATGTGCAGACTAAAATGTGTCAGGCTTCAGGAGTAATTTAAATAGTAAGTAGCCTACTTTATGTAAAATACTGCTTCAGAGACTTGTGCTGCTTCCTCAATACCCTCCACTTTGGTTTGATGTGATGGTGACAGAATTACTGCACAGGAGAGGAAATGTACGGGGAAATAGACATGTAATGATAGTGAGTAGTAGTGACTGATTGCTGTTAAGCAACGGTTTTACTGGTCCGGCCCACTTGAGATTAAATTGGGTTGTATGTGGCCCATGAACCAAGATGAGTTTGACACTGATGCAGTAAAGACTTAAGAAACAGTTAGCATCAATAAGTCCTGGGAGCACAGACAATAACTTCCCATACTTTTTTGTAGGATGCAGATCCGTAGGTAAGAAGGAAGTGTGAAAGATTGTACAGAGCAATGATGAGTAAGGGCTTTGAGATTTGTAAAAAATCTCAGTGATCTGTGGTAGACAGTATCCAGCATGTGTAAGCATTGTGAAGATGCATGCATGCATTTAACATCACTGTCATCCAGCACAGACATAAAGGTGGTGGCAACAAGTCTCCTTTTGGCCTTGAAGGAAAAGCAAGACATTATTTAACAACTCACAACAAAACAGACAGTTACTAACAAATATTCAAACCATTTTACCAGCAACAATTAACTTCGTCATGTAGCGTAAAAAAAGTAGAAGCCACCTAGTTTAGTAGTCTGGTTTTGGTCTGTGAGCAGAGGAGAGCAGGAAAAATGTTGGTGGTACATACACTACTGGTGAAGTAGTCCAATAAGGCTTCTAAAGTTTATTTTGAATATAAACCTTTAGAAAAGGAATGATTAAGAGTGGGAAAAAATACACTGGATTTGGCTTTTCTAGGTCACAAAGTAATATATTCACTTCCCATTATGCATCTAAAGACCCTGCTGGACCTCCTCTGTTATTAGATAAAGTTTTTCTCACTCATCTCTTTTTAATTTATCCTCTCATCTGAATTACATACCACCATGTGTGATCCACACAGCTGCCTGATTTTGTAAATCCATGACTAAATCTAAGGTGGCAGCTGATCAGAAAATAAAACATGACTGACGGACAATGCCAGTAGCAGAGCCAACAGGTAAAGACAAAAAGGTTCTGTCAACTTTTTTATGTGACTGACCAGTTCAACACCTTATTGGCAATTCAGGCACATCCAGGATCCTTTGGGAGCTGAGAGACACCTATATGTAACTTACTGTATATATTTATATGACACTTAATTTTTAAGACTTTACATCCCTCTTTCTGTCCTCTTTTCTTTCTTAGGAACATGTGGAAGGCCGTCGCTGTGACTCTTGTCGTCATGGTTACCACACCCTGGAGCAGCGAAACTCCCTGGGCTGTCTGCCGTGTGCATGTGACATCCACGGCACTGTGCCAGAAGGTGTATGTGATATGTGGACTGGACAATGCCCATGCCGAGAGGGGGTGGAGGGAGCACGGTGTACCAAATGTGCCCACAACTACTACAACAGGAGTTTACACCTCCAGAGTAAGTTAACACTGAGCTGAAGCCAAAGTTACATCTGAGTTAAGTCCCAGTCTCATAGTTGAGGTCTCTTGTAAACAGTGTTTATTAAGATGTTGAGAAACAACATATTTTATGTCATAGTTACTGTAATTCAAATAAAACGGATGTTACATAACTAATGTTTTCTCTTGACCTCAGGACTTTTGTCTGAAGAGATTTTTTGTTTTGTGTTGTAAAGCATTTGTGTTGTTGCATAAGTGGTGACAGTTTTGGAGAAAAAGTCTGGATCTATTCTGCCTTCTGATGTTGATTTGTGTCCTATCAGCAGGGTCGACCCAGGGCTGTGTACCATGTATCTGTGACCTCAGAGGGACAGTGACGGGGTCAGTGTGTGACAGCACCACAGGGCAGTGTGTTTGTGTCCCTACACGCTATGGAAAGGACTGTAGTAGCTGCAGACCTGGTAAGTGTGTTTGGAATAATGATTAAATGGATGATGTATAGAGCAAAATACGTTTAAGGGAGTGACTGGATAAAAAAATTTAGCGGAAACATTACGGCCTAAAGGTCAGGCTACCCCATAATGAAAGAGATTCTGAGGAAAATGGTGAAGAACAATGGTTGGTAGTCCCAACTTTTAGTGTTTGTGCGTGTGTGTGCGTGTGTGTGCTGGCACATGCCCACTGCCAGATCTCCACTCAGTGATTGTCCTGTTTGTGCCAGGTCTCAACAACAGCACCACAGAGAGGCAAGATTGCTTCTTCTCACTCATCTCATTTTGATTTTTGTGTGTGCATTGCCTCATGAGTTTGTGTGTGTGTGTGTGTGTGTGTGTGTGTGTGTGTGTGTGGTCAGTCTTGTGGGAGAAGAGGTAACAGATGTTGTATTGTGTCAGTAATGGAGAATGACCAACAGCATAGTCAGGTTTACTGTAACACAAGATGTGACTTGATGTATTGATGGAAGGTTGTTTAAAAAATAACAGAAGACACAAGATAATCATTATTATCTCACAAATAATACAAAATCAAAGGCAATGATCAGTACCATGGTGAGGTATCAAAGATGTACAACTTTGCCAAATGTTTTAATCCCATTCTTTCATTATATTTTCCGAGCTCCATCCTCAAATTTCCCCTCTTAATTTCCTAAACCGCCTGTTCATGACATGGTAAACATGCTGTTGCAAATTCCCTGTCAGAGTGGCTAAATTAAATATCTAATTTGTTTATTAGCCACTGCTAGCGTTGAGGAAAATAAACTGAATTGATTTGTACTTAAGAACTCAGAGTGCTTAATGTAACCCCACACAGACGTATTGGCTTTGTGTTAAATTTTATTACAAATAAATGGCAAACAACACCCTCTAATGCTTATTTGGAGGGACATAATATGGTTGTCTCAAAATTGAACCAGGCCACGTCCAAAATCAGCCACTGATTTACTACTTGCTATATGAGGGATGTCATGTGGAACACTATAACACCATATAATCAGATGCTGTCGAGAAAAAGAGAACATATTAGACACTGTTAAATATGCAACGTGTATGGTTGCTTGTTCATAATTTTTTATACGAGGAAATTCAGCCAACTACATAGGATTTAATTTATTTTAGCTAGAGAATAGTATAGAAATTGTATGGAAATGTGACAAGTTAACTGTATAGTGATCAGTAAATAACTTTGGATGAAACCACAGATGAAATTTGTGACATCATATGTAAGAATTTTGCAGAGCACAACCTGGACATGAAACAACTGATGTTCTTGAGTTGTTATTTCAGAGATTGTCATGTGAATTTGATTTTAAAGGTGTTTGAAATAAATGCAATATTAAAGAAAGTAACAAGGAAAAAAAAAAAAAGAAGAATCCAAGAATAAATCCTCCTGTTGTTGGGCTGGGCGATATAGCAAAAATCGAATATGAAGATATGTTTGACCAAACACCTCAATATTGACATTGCAGCGATATTGTAGGGTTGACTGTTGGTGCTCTCACAAAATATTTTAACAATGAAATTTTTGCTAAATAATCAGCAGTAATGTAGATTTATTGACTAAGTGGTTAAAGGCAAATAATAGAATAGCTATGACAGTCTGGTAAGTTAATAGAACTCCATCACTTTACTTTACTGTAATGCAGCCTTTAAAACCAAGGCAACTCTTATGATATTACAATATCCGAAGCTACGACTAGTCTCATCACGATATTGATATAATATCGTAAAACTTCAAATAAAAATCCCAATTAGTCTCAATTAAACGCCCAGTCCCTTTTACTAGCCTGGTCATTTTACTGAAACCATGGGCACCAATGACTAATTCATTCAGATTTACCATCCTGGGAAAGAAGGGAGACACAAAAATAGTGGTGACTCTTTAGTAATTGATGTGTTATTTAAAACCAAAATTTTCACACTGGTTTAAATTAACAATTTGATTGTATATCCCATATTTGCAGTGAAGCAGTTTCGTGTGAAAGGAATGAAAAGCCTGTCTTATATAGATGCCTGTCTCAAATATAAGCCAGTTGAGTTCAGTGATTTAAGCGAACAGTAGCCCAGGCTATTAATTTAAGTTTTACCATATTCATATACTGCCGAGCCCCAACCTGCATACATGTCTCAGCCCTAACTTTAGACAGATTAATAAAGTGACAGACAAGCAGTCAGATTCATTATGTTTCTTTATTTTATGTTTGTCTCGGTCCAGGCTTCTACCTCTCTCCAGATCAGAGTATGTGTGCAGAGTGTGACTGCCATCCAATGGGAGCATCGCAGCGTGGATGTGAAAGCCAGACCGGACAGTGTGTGTGTGCCCATCCTTCAGTGGGAGGGCTACGCTGTGACCAGTGTCGTGAGATGTTCTTCGGATTCAACCCTGGCCTGGGCAGGTAACTCACAGAAAGTTAATCACACAGATGAACATCATATCTGCAGGTTGTTCATCCTGTAAAGCTTTTATCCATTAATTGCACCACCTGCGCATACACAAACACACAAACGTGCGCTGCTCCGCCAACGAGCACACACACCAGCAGGTGCAGTCTCTGTAAGGACAGTTTACAGATTAGTTGGCAGACATATGACTTACATGAGTTAAGAGCTGCTTTGACCTTTACCGCTCATGTCTTTACCTGCAGGCTATCTCACACACACAGCGCCACACACACAACTTGAAACACGAATGCACAAATGTAACTGTACACGTTACATCTTGCGCAGTGCTGGTACGCACACACACATAAGTTCCTCTCATCAGGGTGTCATTGCAGATAGATGATCCACAAACTGTTGACTGGTGGTCCACTGTGTGTGTTTATGTTCGTGTGTGTGTGTGTGTGTGTGTGTGTGTCAGCTGACCTTGCCTGATAGCTGTATTCCCCTATGTTCAGGCTGTGGCTGAGATCTCCTCACAGCAGCGAGGGATGGAACGATTGAAGAAGGGAGAAAAACAACAGAGTGATAAAGAGTTTACCTAACAAAGAGATTAGGGAGGAGGCGATGGGAAGGAAATGGCAGAATAATTAGAATTTCAGAAAAAAAATATGGATGGGGGATGGCTTGACTAGGGATATGTGTGAGTAGTCAACTAGTCAATTAAACAGTCCTACCCTCACTAGTCACCATCAGAAATACTTGTCAATACCCAGAGGAAGGGAGTTTAGATTGGCGTGGAGATCAACCAACCACTCTGATCATCAATGGCTTGCCGTTTGTTTCTCTCTGTCTTTCACACACACGCACAACACACACGTGCGTTCTCAAACTTAATGGATGGGACCATAAGTTTGTCACGCGACTGATACAAGTCGGCCGCTGTCCATGGATGTTGAGCGTGGAAAGTTTGTCCGAACCTCACGCTCTTGCACCGGCTTGTTCTTTTCTCACTAGGCTGAATGAAAGAGGTGATTTTTGGCACATGGGAGATCCCGACAAGCTTTGACTTGTGTGTGGGTATCAAGTTGAGACATTAAATACTCAGTAAATGAATGATATTTCTCTCTGTTATCTCTCTCTCTGTCCTCCTTTATTCCACCATTTCCTGTCTTATTTTCTTTCCTTGCGCTAAAACAAATGACAAATAAAGTCTTGGGTTGTTACTGCTGAATGCTTTTCTTGTGCCCAGACTCGCTCCATAGTAAGGATTTCTTCATCTAAATATCATCAAGTAATTTATCCTCCCCCCTTCAATCAATAGGCTCTACACAAATGAATTTACACACATACACACACACACTCACGCGCACACACACTGATGTGGGTGTGGTTGGCTGATGTAGTCCTGTGTCTCTGTGTCTCCATGGAGAAGCGGGTCAGAGAAGTGCTTAACTTCATCACAGGGAAATATGATGGTAATTCTGTCTGGGGGGATTAGATATTGGCACATACACACATTCACTTACACACAGAATTTTATTACAAGGGATTACGTATGTAATATTCTGATACTCTAAAACCTACAGTAACATATGATTTGTGTTATTGAGATCTAAACATCTTTTAAAGTTATTTCTAATGTTATTACATGACACATGATGGTTAATTTGCACACAGTTCCCTGCATGTCTCTGTTTGTTAAACATGCTATATGTTACTAAACACACATGAATGACTCTCTTTCACACACACACTGTACTTTGAGGCTGATGAAAAAGGAGAGAATGGGTGTGATGTTGGTGTTTTCTTTCTCCTTGGGAATGGAGTGAAGGTCGAGTCACTATGGCATTTTTGTGTGTGTGTGTGTGTGTGTGTGTGTGTGTGTGTATATTTGTACCTGTGTGTTTTTGAGTGTGTGTGTGTGTGTGTGTGTGTGTGTTTGAGCACCAGTTGACAGGACAAATTTGCGGCTCGTTAAGAGGCTGTGGCTTTTCACACAGCAATAAAGAAGGTGTAGCTGTGTGTGTGTGTGTGTGTATGTGTGTGAGTGAGAGGGAGAGGGAGCATGTGAGTAGAGTATATGTAAGAAAGAAAAACACACTTGGATTGTGTGTGTGTGTGTGTGTGTGTGTGTGTGTGTGTGTGTGTGCGTGTGAGTGACAGTAATAGGGTTTATATGGTGTTACTCTCTATGTCAGTGTAGTGTGTGTATGAGTGTGAGCCAAACAACCCCTCAACAAGCACATAGATCATGTGTGTGTGTGTTTGTGTGTGCATGTGACTGTGTGTAAAGGTGTGAGGTGGCTGGCCGGATGATCACCCGCTGCCCAGCCCCAGTGAGGGTAACACCACAGTGGTGACCCAGACACATACACTGTCAGACACACACACACACACACACACACACAGATTTTGACAACTCTGAGGGGAATGAATTTTCTCTGAAGTTAGTTTTACAGTTTGGGGATGATGATGATGGGTGGGATAGACGGGAGTGGGGGTTTCCCTAACAGTGTTAAGGTGAAGACCCAACACCTTTCAGGCACACACACCCAGTCACAAGTTGTCTTTGGACACTTGCACACTAATTCAGATACATTTAAAGTGCATTTTCTTTCTGTGTTTGGCCAAACATCCACACCCAAACAATTGCATTTACTGTATGAACTTCTACAGTAAATAATATTGTCATGTATGAAAAAAACAAAATGACCAGCATACGCAGACTACTTGATTACGGTAAGCAAATTATTTAAACCGCTGTGTTGCATGATATTTTTCAACAACATAATTATCCAGCCACAGAGCCAGAAGTAGGCCGTATGTCAATGACAGCATCTGGATGACTGATTCTTTTTTTTGAAAATCATTAGCTGTTCAAAAGGTACAATTTCTTATCCAACCTGGGTCTTAAAAGGCTCTGGTAATTATTTTAAGTATCGTTGTTTTCAATCAGATGAGTGTTGCCATGAATGAAAATTGGGAACTGTACAAAACATCTTCAGGATTGTTTCTTTTTTCCTTCTTTGCTTGACCAGATGCCAGCCATGTGCATGTGACCCTGCGGGCAGTGTCAATGGTTCATGTGATCCAGACTCAGGGGCGTGTGTGTGTAAGCTGCTGGTAACTGGAGACAAGTGTGATACATGTCAACCTGGAGCGAGTCATTTTGACCCTGAGAGCCACTTTGGGTGCAGTAAAGGTCTGTTTTACATGCTAACACACACAAATATATATATATATATATATATATATATATATATATATATATATATATATATGTATATACACACAAGCCCAAATCCACACACACTGACTTAAAGGCTAGCTGTTTCTACCTGTTTTTGGTCTTTGTGTTAAGTTAAGTGAACCAGCTGCTGGCTGCAACTTCATACTTATTGTACATGCATGAGAGTGGTATCAATCTTCTCATCTAACTCTTGGCAAGCACGCCAATACATTTATAATAGAACTATTTCTTAAAGCAGCGGCAAAGATTCAGAACATCAGTGATGTAAAAACTATTTCTGTGCAGTCTGATTTTGAGGTACTTGCTGAATTATTGCTGATTCTGGTAACACATTTACACCAAAGCATCATACTCTAATTATAAACTGTTTGTCCCTGTAAAATTATAAAATGTAATCTGTTTAGTCTGTATGTATCACTGTTAATCTCTTTTACGGTTTTTGTTTCTGTCCGTGAAGCACCCTCTCAGCAACCTGCACCTGTAGGTCTTGCTCTCAGTTATTCTTCCATTCGTCTCTCTTGGCATCCACCTGACTCCCCAAACTCAAACAGACTCAACTACACACTCATCAGGGATGGACAGTCAGTGCATAGCATCCAAAGTCACTATCCTTTCAGTAAGCATCCACGCAGGTTCTCAAACAATTTTCATCTCCTTCTTATTTCAAGTACAGTTGAAACAAACATTGTTTTCCAGACTCATTCCCACCGTCTTTCCTCCCCCTTTTTTTCAGGCCCTGAATCATTTGAAGACACTGATTTAATTCCCTACACCAACTACTCTTACTGGCTTATAACAGCTAATGTGGCCGGGGCGACAACAAGTGCATCAGCCTCATACCAAACTTTAGGTGCACCACCGGAAGCAGAACAGCTCCATTTAAACCTTGTGGGACGACCCAGTCCAACCACCGCAAGCTTTAACTGGAGCACACCACGAAACGATACAGGCCCAGTGGAAAGGTCAGTGAGAAGGGGAAAGGAGGGCACGGTTTAGAGGCACAGCACCATGGGCTGAAGTCAAAATTCAGATTGTTGTGGTTCTGGCTGAAGCTGACTGCCAAAAACATTGTAATGATCAACATAAATCATTCATCTTACAGCGTACCAGTACAGCTTGAGGGCGTGTGCTAAAAGTAGCCACCTAGGATGAGTGACCTGTTGAATGGGACTTGCTGATACAGTTTGTTACGAAGCATTCAGAATTGTCAATCCCTTCAAACAAGATGGTGACACTTAACAGACAGTTAGTGAAATGGAGAAGAAAAAGACTGAGAAAGGTCAGATGAAGAGAGTAACCAAGTGAAGGACTTATGGATATTGAAGATAAGAGCAGGACAATGTATACTTTAGGAAGGCTGTGAATAATCAAAGGATGTGCACTGTCCACAGTTGGTGAGGAGTTCAGCTGGAAAAGGGAGTGAGAGGAAGGAGATAAGTAAACATTTTATCTATCTTAAACCTACTTTCCCTCAAGGAACAATACAACATATGGGAAACTTGAGAGAAAAATGTGGATATATAGATGGAGTTGAGAGCATCCGTGGTATAATTGAATAGGATACTGAGGGAAGTTATGGACAGTGGGTCAAGACTGAGGATAGACGTCTGAGGATCAATGAAAAGGATTAGTCAAGTTTGAAGGTAAAGAGAGACATGGACAGTATGACACAGGATGGGTAGACTAGCACTGGTTTTTCTTTATTTAGAAATTTTTAAAGATTAATTTTGGGGCATTTTAACCTATAGTGTATGAACAAGAAATATGGGGATAGAGAGGGTGGTTGACCTGCAACAATAGCCTGGCATCTGAATTGAAACTGGGGACATTGCAGCCTACACCCCCAAACATCTTGGCCCCTAAGTCTCTATGACATCACAGCACTAGTTTTTAACTGAACCACATCACAAAACCATGTGACCTATCGCAGTGATAGAGAGAGATGGAGAAAAATGAAGAAAAGAGGAATTTATTATCGTAATTTTTTGTCTCCCACAGGTTTGTGCTATCCTCCACGGAGTCTAGTGGAGCAGAGCCTGTCATTCACTACACAGGCTTATCTAGAGAGGCTGTGGCAAGCGGTCTGAAGCCCTTCACCCAATACACTGTAATACTGGAGGTGGGCAAACAGCTGCCAGTGTTTTTAGTGCCTGCATCGCTTTGCAAAATATAGCCTATATGTATTGTATATCCTCACTGCTAATAAAACAAGATATGTAAAGCAACTGCATGTGCTTGAGCCACAGCCGGTGTATATTTTCAGCATGTATAGCCTACAGCATGAAAATGACAAAATCCTAACTTTGTCTACAGGCGTGCTCTTCTGGGGGGTGCACTTCTACCCCACCACTGTCTCTTCTGACAGCCTCTGCCCCCCCACAAAACCAACCCGCTCCTAGAGTCACTGCTACAGGAGCCCATACACTGCATGCTTCCTGGGAGCCCCCCAGTCAGCCAAATGGTAGGACCCCCAACATACACATGCATGCTGCACAACTGATGTAACATGTAGAACTACAGGAAAACAAATACACATCGTATGTCTGTGAAATTCCAAACCAGCACATGTAAACTTTGTGTTTATTAGAAGTGTTTCAATTACATGACATAACAAATATGTATATATTATTCATGTCACTGTCAGAATGAATAATACAGTGGGATAATCACACACACACACACACCACAAATTTAACTAACATGAAACACTTGCCTTGTAGCGTGGCTTTTAGGCTTGTGTCATTGAAGAGGAATAAGAATCAACTAACAATTCTACACACCCACACACACACACACACACACACCCACACACACACACGCACACGCAGAAATGCGCACTGAACTGGAACTGCCTTTGCTAAATCCAGAGAGCTTTGTAATGGCTCTAAGGCTCAGTGTCATACAAAGCCCTGTAACCTGGGTTTCTCTCTCTGTTTGTGTCTCTCGTTTTTTTTCTCTCTGTTAATCTTTACCCCTCCCAGTGTCACACTCAGCCTTGTTACATGGGTTTCTCCATGTTTCCTTCTTTCAGTTTCACTGTCATCAGTTCATTAGTTAAAGAATGGTTGATATGGCTCTCAACTGAATTCAACTTCAGTGTCAGTCCTCACCTCCACCCTATTTGATCTGGGTAGGCTCTTTGACTCAGCCCGCCCTGTCATCTTACTTGAACTGATGTAGTTTCAACTAGAAACAATGTTCATTCTAGTGATTTAGAAAACTTAGGGTTGAAAACTTAGGGTCAAATAAGTGTGTTCTTTAAATTACATAGCCTACTCTTTCCACATATTTGTCAGTTGTGCCTAAACAGAGCGAGGGAGACGAGCAGACATACACACACACACACACACACACACACACACACACACTGATTAGAGAATAGCATTGTGACAAAATGTACATGAAATTAATAGAAATATTGAATAAATCAAAATGTTGTGTTGTGGGAATGTCAGTTTTTGAACATCTGATAAATTAAGTAGTGAGGTATGGATTTTTGTTGTTGTTTTCGATAGTTCTGTTAAATTACAAAAAATGTTAACCGAGTAAATTGGAGTCCTAAAGCAGGTTTGCAGCCATACACATTCAAATGAACTAATGTTGCAGTTGTATAAACTGCTCTAAATGCACTATATTGATAGAGGAAGGGTGAGAAAGGGAGAACACAACCTTTAGAAAAAAAGGGTAAGGTAGACTGTAATGTATCATGACTGACATTGGTGAAAAGAAAAGAAAAAGACTGGGTAACGTCAGATTAGGCCTCTCTTTTTTATTTTATTTGGTCTGTATTTAAACTTGTAACAACATTTAGGCACTCATCTATTCCATAGTGGGTCTGTAAGTCCCTTTTTGTATTGTGGTGTTGCCTGATCTGTCCTCATCCTAAACCAGCTCTGTCATTTTCCTATTAACAAGTGGAATAGAGCATGAGAGATTAGGACAATAGCCTGGTTTCCACTAGAGAGCCAAACAGGACTAGCCAGGACTTAGTCATTATCAGCCTGTTTTCCACTTCAAGACCAAACACAGGCAAAGGCTTGTGTCTCATCTGTTGGCATCAGGGATGAGTCTTAAGCAGGGCTGCAGTTTCTAATACACACTCAATATTTTGACTCTTTTATCATAGACATGCTGAATTGGCACTTTTAATTCACTAAAAGAGTTGATCTGGAATATAAAAAGAAAACTGGTAGTGTTTCCCTGACAAATCCTGTAGCTGCAATTGTTGCTTCCCTTATTTAATTTTGCAAATAACGATGTAATGCTTCTTGTAGTTCTAATTGCAAATCTGTTGCAAACTCACTCTTTTTTCTTACTATTTTTCTTTCTGCACAGGCGTTATCACAAGGTATGAGGTCTTTCTACGTGGACCAGTGGAGTCACAGAACCTTTCAAGCCCTGCTGTTGAAAAGAGAGTCTTCTTCAGTGCTGGTTGGCTCGATCCAAGTGCTTCCCCAGAAGCACAGCTAACCAACAGGAGTGCAGTCTCACCCCCAGAGAGCAGTACCATTGTAAGAGATCTGCAGGCATTTTCCATCTACCAGATGAGAGTTGTGAGCATTAATTTGGCAGGAAGTGTCACATCAGACTGGACAGCAGCACGTACCATGGAGGGAGGTGTGTATAGATCATTATCATAGTTAAACTAAGGTCACATGGATTTTTTTGTTTTTCAGCAATGCTGTGTATCTCAGTTCAATCAAAAGGCAAAGGTAAATCAATTAACCTTGCAATTTTACAATTTACTATTTACTGTTTGATTACACATTCAACGAAGTCTGATGACTTTATGACTTTTGTCGTCAATAAGGTTTTTTTTTTTTTGAGTGCGTTACAGGAGTGTTTAAAGCAGGAGTTTCTCCCAGGACCATGACATGGCTGGCTCCATAAAAATCTTGTACTTCATCCACCTTTCCTTTCAAACACTCACAACCCATGGTCCAAGCAGCAGTCCTGGGTTCCTTGCCATTCTAGGCCAAAAGACAGAAGCAGCTCAATTGCCAAAATCAAAATTACAAGTGGTAGCAAGTGAGTTCCGGCTCATTAAAGCTGAGCAAAGTAATTTCGGCTGGTTAAATTTTGTCTAAAGAAAAAGCGAGACCAATCACACACTTATTCCATTATTACAATGTAATGCGTTGCATTAACTGCACACTTAAAATCCAGCCACTTCGCCCCCCTTTTAACAGATGTGAATGGAACATGGTGGTCACGTTCAGTGCAGGATGCCTCAGCTGAGTTTAATCAGGATTGTTTTAAGACACCTTGAGTTAAGGCCTATTTCCTTTCTGGTCTCGCCCTTTGCTAAGACTTTTAAATTGACTGTTGCCATGTTTTTGACCAGTCATGCTTATTCATGTTAAAATTCTGTAGCTCCATCTCCCAATGCTGGATAACAAATTTGATATTGAGACAGTAAAAATAAAAAAAAGGAGAAATCAACAGTTTTTCACATTTGGCAAAGAAACCTATGATGATGGCCTTCATTGGCTTGTGAATGCTTTGTTGTTGGCTTTTCCTCAAGTGGATGAATGCAGCATAAAATACTAAAATGTTATAATGATAGACGGAAATCTGAGTAATGTGATCAAGGGATGTTTTGGTCTAAATCTGTCCACCAGAAAAATTTGCTAATGGATAAAATTACAAAAGAATAAATTGCATTAAATGATAATAATAATAAAACAGGCATTTGTCAAAAGGAATACAGGGAAAAGAAGGAGGGAGGAAATAAAAACTGTGTGGGGGAGGGGAAACTCATTAAGGTATTTGAATTTCAAATAGATGATATGGCTCATTAGGACTAAACGATTGCCTCCAACATCACTCTAAGCAATGTGTCTGGATAACAAGCATATGATAACACCATTTTAAATGTGAAGCGTGTGTCTGTGTGTTTGTGCACGTACATGCACTGTGTTAGAAAGAAAGAATATGACTATGGTTATGTCTACCATGAATCACATTTCACAGCATATTTCACAGCTAGATGCCATCAACAGTAGAATAAAAGAGTCCCTCTCTCTAATCTGTCGTGTAATAGTGGCTATCACAACCGTAGAATTATGAAATACTTAAATCCATTAAGGCCACATAATATCCACTAAGTCTTGGTTTTGAAGGTGTGTTTTCATGTCTAAATTAGTATTTTATTTTTAATTTTCTCACTGTGAAAGGATCATTTTTGATGTTTTAAGTGTCAGTCACAGGAAAGCTTCAGAAACAAAGAAAAACAATAGAGTTTAGTAGTCTAAACGTTTACATCTCAGAGATTACAAATGTGTCAGGTTTTGGTGTCAGGCACTCATAATCTAAGAGAAAATGCATCTTTGTAGAGTCCTTTTCACTGGTTTTCAACAATCAGAAAAGTAAAATTCTTATTTTCTCAGTTCTTTACACTATTGCTATTTTGGCTGTGTTGTTTATGTCTACTAATTTAGGTGAATTCACCCAAACCTTTATGAGCGTTTTTACTGGGGGAATGCCATATCATCTCATTCACGATAATGCCAGTGTAATTTCTAAAATGGTATGAAAAATTCATATGGCTCAAAGCAAAGGCATTTCCGACTCCGCAGTGGTTCCAAAAAGACAAGCTGCTTCAGTAGTGCGGATTAAACTGTGGCATCAACGGTCCTGGACTTCTCAGACTCTTTTAGCAAGTTACTGCGCAGAGGGAACTCACTCAGTGGCTCCTCTGGCAGCAGCACAGTATCTCCCTCTCTCCTCTCTCTTACCAGACTCAGTGTCATCAAGTGATCTTGTCATACACCTCTGGTAATGTAAATTTACGTGATGCTTGTGGCGTGACAAAAACTACATATAAGTGAATGTGCAACAGTTCTGGTGTCATAACAGCCTGTCACAGGTTACAGCATGATGATTAGAGGAGAAATGGCAGAGCATAAAGGTCCAGGTGGAAAAAAAACAACTCAAGAGGGGGAAATTGTCTGTTGATTTATATATATGTATATATATAAATATAAATATATATATATACAGTACAGGCCAAAAGTTTGGACACACCTTCTCATTCAATGCGTTTTCTTTATTTTTATGACTATTTACATTGTAGATTCTCACTGAAGGCATCAAAACTATGAATGAACACATGTGGAGTTATGTACTTAACAAAAAAAGGTGAAATAACTGAAAACATGTTTTATATTCTAGTTTCTTCAAAATAGCCACCCTTTGCTCTGATTACTGCTTTGCACACTCTTGGCATTCTCTCCATGAGCTTCAAGAGGTAGTCACCTGAAATGGTTTTCCAACAGTCTTGAAGGAGTTCCCAGAGGTGGTTAGCACTTGTTGGCCCCTTTGCCTTCACTCTGCGGTCCAGCTCACCCCAAACCATCTCGATTGGGTTCAGGTCCGGTGACTGTGGAGGCCAGGTCATCTGCCGCAGCACTCCATCACTCTCCTTCTTGGTCAAATAGCCCTTACACAGCCTGGAGGTGTGTTTGGGGTCATTGTCCTGTTGAAAAATAAATGATCGTCCAACTAAACGCAAACCGGATGGGATGGCATGTCGCTGCAGGATGCTGTGGTAGCCATGCTGGTTCAGTGTGCCTTCAATTTTGAATAAATCCCCAACAGTGTCACCAGCAAAACACCCCCACACCATCACACCTCCTCCTCCATGCTTGACAGTGGGAACCAGGCATGTGGAATCCATCCGTTCACCTTTTCTGCGTCTCACAAAGACACGGCGGTTGGAACCAAAGATCTCAAATTTGGACTCATCAGACCAAAGCACAGATTTCCACTGGTCTAATGTCCATTCCTTGTGTTTCTTGGCCCAAACAAATCTCTTCTGCAGTGGTTTCCTAGCAGCTATTTGACCATGAAGGCCTGATTGGCGCAGTCTCCTCTTAACAGTTGTTCTAGAGATGGGTCTGCTGCTAGAACTCTGTGTGGCATTCATCTGGTCTCTGATCTGAGCTGCTGTTAACTTGTGATTTCTGAGGCTGGTGACTCGGATGAACTTATCCTCAGAAGCAGAGGTGACTCTTGGTCTTCCTTTCCTGGGTCGGTCCTCATGTGTGCCAGTTTCGTTGTAGCGCTTGATGGTTTTTGCGACTCCACTTGGGGACACATTTAAAGTTTTTGCAATTTTCCGGACTGACTGACCTTCATTTCTTAAAGTAATGATGGCCACTCGTTTTTCTTTAGTTAGCTGATTGGTTCTTGCCATAATATGAATTTTAACAGTTGTCCAATAGGGCTGTCGGCTGTGTATTAACCTGACTTCTGCACAACACAACTGATGGTCCCAACCCCATTGATAAAGCAAGAAATTCCACTAATTAACCCTGATAAGGCACACCTGTGAAGTGGAAACCATTTCAGGTGACTACCTCTTGAAGCTCATGGAGAGAATGCCAAGAGTGTGCAAAGCAGTAATCAGAGCAAAGGGTGGCTATTTTGAAGAAACTAGAATATAAAACATGTTTTCAGTTATTTCACCTTTTTTTGTTAAGTACATAACTCCACATGTGTTCATTCATAGTTTTGATGCCTTCAGTGAGAATCTACAATGTAAATAGTCATGAAAATAAAGAAAACGCATTGAATGAGAAGGTGTGTCCAAACATTTTTGCCTTTATAGATAGGACAGTCAAGCGCGAAGGGGGGAGAGAGAGGGGTAATGACATGCAGCAAAGGGCCACAGGCTGGAGTCGAACCCGGGCCACTGCGGCAACATCCTTGTACATGGGGCGCCTGCTCTATCCACTAAGCCACCGATGCCCCAGGGAGTTGTTTAAATGTGTAATTTGTGGTAGATTTCATTTTGATGAACTATTAATATTGCACACACAATCTGAATCTCCCTCTGAGTTACTGTTGTTGTTTACAAACTAAAGAAATGAGAGAAAATTTTTGTTTAGTTTTTTCTGAATATTTGAAGGCAAACTGTAGGTTGACATGTTGAATGTCAAATTGATTACAATATTTATTGATTTATTATCTTTATTTTAATTGGTGTTTTCAAGTTGTAGGGAAGAGAACAAGAAGAAAAAAAGAAAACAAAAAAAACAGGGTGGGGAAAAGAGGTTGGTAGGAGCCACACAATGGTACTGAACAGGGTTTTTCAACTTAACAGTCAATAGGTTACATCCCTTTGTGTATATGGTCCATTTTTTCCCAATATTTTATATATTGGTCAAATCGCAGTCTTAAAGAAAAGGTATGTTTCTCCATCCAGTGAATTTCTTTAATAGTTATTGGTTTCTTTAACAGACGTGTGATATCTCATCAAGTGATTTATTTCTCATTTACAAATATGCATTAATAATGTGTAAGTGATTTAGCTAATGATTACATAAACCAATGGCTGAATATGGCGTGTGATGTGTGTTTGCTTCCAGTCCCAGAGTGGATAGCTCCTCCAGAAGTGTCTGCACTGTCATCCACCAGTCTCAAAGTTTTGTGGAGCACTGCTGAGGGTCAAGGGATCATCGCCAGAGGGCAGATCACAGAATATCGGGTCAACTTGCTCACTGAACAGACCAACAATCCCTATGCTCCTCCCATTATTAGTCAGGTAAGACGCACACACACACATGCTGGTATGCTCTTGCACATACTGCAATGAGCGGCCAACAACACAACTTTACAGCTGTCAGTTGAGTCAAAAGTTGCACCAATTGCAAGAAGTCAAGGTATAAAGGCTCTATTTTTTTTATTGTAAATGCTGTGGACTAGCTCATTCTCAGTACAGCTTAGGTTTCACCATGCTTATGTATAAAATATTCTCACCTGCAGCAGCAGCAAAGTTCTGGAGGTGGAGATTAAACAAATATGCAATGCCCCAAACACTTTTAACTGACCAGACGATTTAATGAATTGTGATTTGATTTCATGTGTCAGGAACTCTGAAATTTAAATCACTGATATCAGAGTGTGTGTATGAAGTTAAGGACGGAGGTGAATATGTATAAGTTCTGTTTCTTGCTTCTGTTTCTCTCCTCCTTTCTTCTCAATTAGATAAAACATTTGCCACAACAAGTTTTAATTCCCTCTGTGTCTGCCTTTTTTTTAGGTCTTACATAGGGTGGGACCAACGTCACAGCCTGTTTATGTGGTGAAAGGACTGAAGCCTTACCATGTGTACAACTTCACTGTAACACTCTGCACAAAGACAGGTTGTGTTTCCAGTCTGCCAAGCACAGGACGGACCCTACCAGCAGGTAAAACAAAAAGATGTGTACACAAACACACATGGATGCAGTCAAACAGAAACAAACATACATTTGGTATCACAACAGTAATCAGCTTGTGAACATAGGAGAAAGCTGATAGTCCCAATATATTATCCACACAATATATAGATAGATAATAGCAGTTTAATTTTATATAATATCTGCAGTTTTTAATCTTTTAACTGTGTGGTATTCCCCTTCATAACAACAGCGACACGAGCCTCTGACATATGCCCACACGCATCCAAAAGCACACAGTCAGTCATTGGGTACTTGAGTGGCGACAGCATTGGTCGTGTTAACCAGAGGGGATATTCATGGCGCGCGGCAGTAAAAACAATTTACTGTTAATTACAAGGAGAAAAATGTGGCGTAGCACACACTTCCTGCTGGCCATGAATCAAACACACACAGTAACAGAAACACACATACAGTGTGTCTCTCTCTTTTGGATTTATAACCATTATGGAAGTAGAATGAATTAGCTGTGTTTAATAACTCAGGCACAAATCTAGGGGACCAAGATGAGCACTAATTGATCAGTGCAGGATGACACACACACACACACACACACACACACACACACACACACACACACTTAGAGAATTTTTATTCACTGCCTCTATGTCAGTTTCTGACAGTCTGTTGCTTTCTCACTTTTTTACTCAATCCATCCTTCACTTCTATCTCTACCTGCTGCTTTCACTTAAACAGAAGAATAGCACATGGCAGCTGAGGAACATGAATCACTCTGTAATATACATATTGCTCACACGCACACACACACACACACACACACACACACACACACACATGACCCTCCAACACACTTTTCCATCTGTTCACTTATGGTCTCTACTCCTCCGGCTCATTTTATGTCTTTTTCTGTTTTGTTTTTGTTTTGTTTATCCTTTTAGGTGAATAGACAATGGGTGCGCTGAGTGGTTGTGGGGGAAAAAAAAAGACCCTTTCATCTATAAATACTTGCTCAGGGATTTGAGCTTTTGAACATTCTCTAAACAGCTACATCTGTTGACATAGCGAATATTTTCATTTCATACAATTCTCAAAAAGTCCTTCCTTGTGTTTATTGTGATGAATGATACTTCATATTGTAATCGGTGGACTTTTTAAATGTACTTTTAATGGCTACATCTGTTGACACAGCGGCAATGTTTATTTCAAGTGATTCCAAAGACTTCTCTTGACTGTAATACAGTACAATACAATATGGCTTATTGTACCCAGTTGACTTTTTGAATGTATTTTTAACAGCCACATCTGTTGTCACCATTTTGTTTCATTCAACGCCAAAGATGTCCCTTGTTTCAACTATAAGAAATGATAATGGCATATGCCGTTTGGCAGATTTCTTTTTTAATCTCAACACTATTTGCATAGCATGTGCTGCTCCACTGGGTGTTGAGCTTCTGTTGTAGCTCCACACCTCCTATCACTTTTCCTCATTCAGTTTAAAATCATCTCGAGAGTTCACAGAAAATATTAGATAGTAATTTTTAGAGCATAATCGAAGCTATCGGGATGTGCGGCAACCCTGTTACTGTTAGTGTATTTAAACAGTTTTCCTCTGTAACCTATCAACAGTAGGGAACAGATGAGCTGTAATCAGGAGATAAAAGAAAGTTCTGAAAAGCTGTTGCCGTCCTTTTTTTAGTTTGTTTTTTGGGACCATTTATATGTGCTGTACTGGGATATTTGTAGATTTTTATTCAATTTATGTACATTTTAATACCATACAAGATTTTGCTTGCTCTTGCCCATTTTCTACAGTGATATGAGTTTTAGAAATAACATATTAAAACATCATACCACAGGTGTTTAAGTCTAAATATTTTCAACTGACTTTGTCTGGTCATAATTGCGATATACATCTATTTTAGTTCAGTTTTATTTGACAATTTCTACGGCATCAGAATCACAAGTTTTACCCCACAGAGAGAAATCCAAACAGTCCCGGTACAAAAAATAGAAAGTTAAGATTTATTTTATCATTTCTTTTAAAGGAATCTACATATATTATTGATGTAAAATTCATAGAGCTAAATGTATTTAATCAGTATGTTCATATTGAAGCTTTTCTCCTCACAAGAAGTTGTAGCCTTATTCGCCCCCTGTTTTCAGTGAAAAGCTGAAGACAAGCTAAAAGCATATGTATGATTTGTCTGAAAGGTTATTAAACTTGATCTTAGAATGTATTTTACAGAAATGAAATAAATATTGTGATATCTCCTGAATGAAACTGTCTGTGGAGGAAACGATCCTCACATCAAGTGGCACTCCTGGTAGGGTGTACTTGAGCGTGGTCCTGATGCACTGATAAATCTACCACACATAAGGCTGGGCCATTAGAGCCAGCTACCATCTGCTGTAAGTGAGCAGAGAGCATCTGCGAAACCACTGGAGTTACACCAAAGCACATGACTGAACATTAGCGTGCACATTGAGGCAGACGTAACGACACAAGGAAAGAGCTCTCCGTCCATGTGTGCGGATGCATTCGCAATTGTTTCAATGTGTGTGTCTTTCCACAAAGTTATCGATCAAGACGTAAAGTGAGTGGCTAATCAGGGGCTGATGGTGATGTTTTATGTATCCTACATCCATAAAGGCTTGTTCTACAAGACGTACACACAGAGAGACATACACACATACACACTCACACTGTAACACCACTCAACAGAACAGGAACTTTATTGATTTACGCATAATTGGCCTGAGGCCCTTCTTGAGGAGAGAAATATGCATGGCAAGGGATCGTGATGTCAATAAGTGGTGTGCTTGTGTGTGTGGTGTAACTGTACGCTAAGAGCCTGTTAAGACATGTCAGTCGCTGTAAAAACAGAAAACACACACACATGCACAATTGCTCCTGGGAGCTGGCCCATGATTTAGCTGCTTCATTACCATGTCGGCAGCTAAAATTAACCTTTCTGTTGGACTGTTAACCTTGTGTGTGGGTGTACATGTGTGCGTTTGAACACACGCATGATGTGGCAAGTGGCTTTCGTCAAACTGAATGTGTCATGGTGTCAAGTGCATTTCAGCGAATTAACAAGCTAATACAATAAATTGATATGTGATACACAAAGACTACAGCGCATTAGAAACCCATCGATCAAATACGCACCCATAAACACACACACGCACATTCTTTTGTCCATCTGTCTGTCAAAGTTTGTAGTGTTTTTCTCTGACATGCAAGTTTGGTGGATAGAGGACTATTTAATGCTGGGCATTATATTATTGAGCAAAGAAAATACGTTACAACATCTGTGAGGCAGCTGTTGGAGAGTAATGATAATAGATAATAAGTAGTATAGTAATAAGAATTTCACTCTATAATGTCGGGTTGTACCTAAGAGACAAGTTAAGATGCAAGAAAATGGATGAATATTCATACTTGCCACTGAAGGATAAATCTGTAGAAGGCTTCTTGCACAAGGCCTATTCAGTGTCACTTTCACTTTTAACTTTTCACTGATAGCATACAGACACAAAAGTCCAGTAGGAAGAACATGTACTTTGATTTTTACTGTTAAATTGAAAGTATCCTCATTAACAATAACAACATTGTCAAATGAGAATTGGAGTAATCTGGAAAGAAACAAACTCCTCTTTTCTGTAGTGAAATACACACACTCCCTGTTAACTGATGTCCAGCCCTCACTGGTGACAATAGCTCTACTAGGGTGAATGAATCAGGTATAATACCATCAGTAACGCTGAAGTCTCACAGTCAGATGTCACCCAGGGACATTTAAGTTCACTGAGGTCAGTCCAGTCTGATCAAACCTCAAAACCAGCAGAGCGTGGTCCATTTTGCCTGGAAACCTTGCTTGCCCCCGATGCAGTGGGAAGCTTACGTTGCCTTTTGTACAGAAACTACAAGGCTTAGTTTTTCACAAGATAAAGGTCTGCCACAGGTAGAGATTCAACGTTATATCAGCTTCTCTACTTTAAAAGTTCTATATACAACATTAACAAGATTAATTTAGCAGCAAATAACTATTTGTTGTGTAAATATGTAATGGAGTAATGACATCCTGATCAGAGAATTAAGTTATGCGTGTGTTATAATCGTAGCTTCTCTGTTTGCTGATATGTTTGACAGTCTGACTACCCGTACATTTTAGTACATGTGAGTCCCTGTGTGTTTGTCCCACTGGCTAGTGAATTGCTGCCACTCTGCACTGTGCTCATATGGTGCATACAGGCAGTTATTGCTGAAAATGGCGTCGTCATGAAAGCGTAATGCCCACCCTTCAGTTTTCCCCCTGGCTAGCTCTGACAGCACTGTTGCAGTTGTCAGCACCGTAGGCTAAGCCACCTCCATGATGAGAGCCATATGCAGACAATCCCAGCTCAGACTCTGGATTATAGATATGCTCTAAATGTCGCAGACAGCTCCTTTAATCTTGAAGCAGCCACATTTTTGCATTTTCATCTCTAAGCATCTGCCTCTAGCACACAAACACACAAATATAAACACTTTCATTCAGGCTTTGGCTTAACCAAAAAAAATAACCCTTAATACCTCAAAGATGTACACTACTGTTTAAAACAAGGTGCATGTGCATGTGTGTGTGGCACAGTCAGTGTTCTAAATGTCACCATAGCTCAATTTCAATAGACTGGTAAGCTATCGATTGGCAGTAATTTATGGTTTGATGTGCCAAGATGAGCCGCCTTAGACAAGCTGTCCACTTCCCTTTTAAGAGCTCTATTAGAACTCACACTAGAAGATGGTCCGCATGCATGTCACTGAGAGCTAATTTACTCCTACCACAGACCATTTAGACCATTACTGAAACACACATACACACACACACACAGAAGCACAACGATGGAATGACACTTAATGCACACACATCTTTCCCATCTCTGCACCACTCCATCACTTGCTATGTTTCTCTCTCCATTCCTGTATATCTCCTCTCACCATATCAGCCAGTCTCCGGTTGATTTATTTATGATGCATGTTGAAGCTACGGCTCAAGTAGGGCTCAGTATGTTTCAAAGGGACATTTAATTTAACATCTAAAGTGAAAGAAGGAAATTAAATTGACCCTCTGTTAAATGAAAATGGGACATTTGTGCACTCTAGATATATTGTACAGTAGGTATGAGAGAAATGAGCAGAAGACATGTTTTGACAAAAGCATTTTTTGACAGTCACAACATGAGAATGTTTCTAGGTATGTTCGGTGGCACATTGTTCAAATTTTTCAATGTGCTTGCAATATAGATACATTTAACAAACAAAGCACTGTTGTAAAGTATGGAGGCAGCTCACAGATCCACGTATAATGACAATAGAATTAAAATAATGGAAATGTTTTTATATGCATTGAGTTGGCATTCAGTCTCTCAGTTCCTACCATTCTCTCCGTAGCTCCAACAGGACTGTCCCCACCTCAGTTATATCCAGTGAATGAAACCACCATGGAGATTACCTGGGAGCCCCCAGCCCAACTTAATGGACCACACCCACTATATCAGGTTGGCAAGAATATTTAACTACAGTCAGTGCCAGTTGGCATTGGTTTTTTTTGTTGTTGTTTTTTGCCCTGTTTGTTTGTGTGTGTGTGTGTGTGTGTGTGTGTGTGTGTGTGTGTGTGTGTTGACAAGAAAATACTCATAACCATACATGGCCTATATATGTGTGCTAGACAGGTCAATAGAAATTAAATGCAGCACTGTTTTCACCATGCTCATGTGTCTAATTTATGGTATGGACAGTGGAGATATGTCCCTACCACCTTTTTGATTACCTAAAATTTTCCCTACCACTAATTTGATATTAATTGCATTTAAATTAACTAGCCTATAATTTCTTTTGGCTCTACAAAGGGTAAAGTCCCTCATGTTTCCACTGGATGAGAAATTGTTTCTATCGATGTTTGTTCACTTTGTTCTTGCCTCATTTACATACAGTGATGGACGTGAGGATAGAGCTCGAAGCGGATAAGACAGTTCAGGCTGTCGTGTCACAGGTGCTTTGTCCTCTGTGATCTTAACGTTATGGTGCCAGTATCAAACACATTGATTGTTCAGTGATACGAAAGACACAGGTGTCTAACTCACTATAGACAATGGACTGAAACAGTCTTCACCTCAGACAAAGAGCTGCACATGCTTCCTCTCTAAACTTTGTCTCCTCCAGAGAGAGTCCCAAACTAGTTTACGTGTCTGTCAGACAGTCTGCAGTGGATACTGGGCTATGATATCAGCAGAGAAACAGAGCTATGTTAACCACAGACGGTATTTCAGGCATCTAGCCAAAAACTCAATCAGAAAAACCATTGACTTCAGGATGAAGGGATCTAGCAGTGCCAGAATACTTACTCATTTCTGTGTTTTAGGACTCAGCCCTGCACCTCTATACTCTTGTAAAATTAGGACATTTTTTTTTCATAATATTACGACTTTTCCCTCAAAATGTCACATTTTTCTCAAAATTGCAGAGAACCCAGATATGTGGGATCTGTTTTCATTGTGCAGAACGTTTTACACATGAACAGAAATCTTGCTGAAACACACATAAGCTATCGAAGTTCAGGGCTTACCTAAATTGAGAGCCTTACTGCATTAAATTATTTTATATATGTATTTTTTAATTGTCACCTGGCTCTTGAATTTTGTTTTACATCACATAAATACTGAAATCTCAAACGTAAATTGATGCATAAGAATTCAACAGAATGCAGAAGTCTTTGACGGTCCAAATTTCAGTGGTCATCTGACTTTTCTTCTGGCACCACCATAAGGTTCACATTATGTTTTTTGGATGGATTGCCATGAAACTGAACACATTCAAGCACCCATGATAATCCCCTGGCTTTTTCATCTAGCGCCACCATTAGGTCAAAATTACAAATTGTCTAATACATGGGTTTATGAGTGAATACCAGCAAAATAATGACATTCCCATCACTGTCAGCATGTTAACATTGTCATTAGGGGCACGTTAGTTAGCACGCTGAGGTTAGCTGTTAGCTCAAAACACAGCATCTTGGTGCTGTTAGCTCTAGAGTCTTAGTGGTGTAATTTTACCTGGACTTGTAGAATAATGTATTTATTGTGATTCTGAATGTGAAGTTGAACAAAGGAACAAGTGTATGATTTTCATAGAATTTAGCATGTTGTTTACATGCTTATCCTGATTAACCTTAATTCATGGTTGTTGTTATTATTATAATTTATTTTTTCAGGTGGAGAAGACAGACGTCTCTCTCTCCGACCCGTTAAGTCCTGTTGTCAGAGGAACCAGATTCTCGGGAAACAGTTACTACCAGTTTCCCAGTGACACCCTTCCTGTCAACACTGACTTCACAGGTAAGAAAGTATATCTAGGTACATGCAGATGTCTGTGTTTGTATCAGAAAATGGACAGCATGCCTGTCTGTGTTGCTGTGTGCCGTACATGCGAGTGTATGTGCACATGCATACATACATACATGCTGTGTTTGTTGGTATATTTTCATGTTGCTCAGTGATCGTTCTGCACTCTCAGTCTTCTAGTGACATTCCGTTAGAATGACTTCCCCAGTCATCTTAAAGGACAATTATCTTTCTGTTTACCAGCATCATTAGAGGGTTGAGCTGCACAGCCAAACATGTTCTGCTTCATCTGAGAACATCACCCAGTCTGACGCTCATAATTAATGACTGCTGATACTAATCAGTGGGATTTGAGCGGGCAAAGCTCTTCGATGCCACTTGAGATTACTTCTCTGTCCTGCACAAACCTTATATCACTAGTTGTGTCTTTCTGTGTAGACATAATTTTTACATTTAGGTCATAAATAAAACCTTTTCAATTCATGTTAAAACTGTATGATCAAATGTCAAAATTTTAGCTATATATCTGTCAGCAGATCAGTTTTCTGAAACTGGTGACAAATTCCTGACTTCAAAGTTTTCATCTGTAATCCTTATGTGACTGTGATCAGCTGTAATTGAGTCAACAAAGCTCTCTGTGTTGGTCACATAATCTTGTTTCATCTAAAATACCCAAACATGTTTGCCACCCACAAAATGGCAGTTCATGTACTTTTTACTTTACATCTGAAACATTAGGAGTTTACAGCTCAAACAGTATGTCAGTGTCCAACTACTGATAAGAGCCGCAGGATCTTAGTGTGACCTTTTAGTGGCCTTTGAGATTAACAACAGTTTTCATGCACACACACACATAGATTGCATTTTTGATTGCTTCTGAGTGATTAATACAAAATACTGTTTTTGCCAATGCCCTTTGAAGGTCACATAGAAATTGAGAAAGAATTAAAGGAGTGTATCTGGAGAGGTGAGCCACCTTAAAGGATAGAAAAATGTATTCAAATCACAGTAATAACCTAAAATGATTTGTTTATTAGAATAAAAATGTGTTTGATTTTGTGACTTGCCTTAGAGGTGAAAACAAACCATGTTTTACACCACATTTTTTTGTAATTCAGTGTTTGTTGATTTTGTTGGGCTATCAGTCATTCAACCTAAGTCATTTACAGTACACACACACTAGTCAATTTATATGTCTTATATTTGTTTTATATTTACTTGTATTTGTTTTGTATTGAAAAAAATCACCATTATACTTTCAGCATACAAATCTTTAGTTATTTTTTATTTCAAAAGAAACTTAGCAATCAGTAAGTCTTTTAATATAAACACTGAGATTATATAATTGCTTGTGTGTTGAGGTGCCTAGTAGCTAGTAGCGTCCTATGTACTAAAGCCATTGTCCTTGCTACAGCGGCCGTGGGTTCGATTCCAGCCTGTGGCCCTTTGCTGCATGTCATCCCCCCCTCGCTCCTCCTTTCACGCTTCATCTGTCCTATTACATAAAAGGGAAAAAGCAAAAATGAATAAATAGAAATAAATAAATAAATGCTGATATGTTTACCTCTTCACTAGTCTCCTTTCTTCAGAAAGGGTAACTTGTGTGTTCTCTTCAGTGGAGGTAGCCTACTTTGAATTTTTATGACGATACAAGTGTGAACAAAGGATGTGGCCGAAACAGATCTTGTGTAGCGAGTAAACCTTTTCTGGATTATAATTTGTGAAGATCACAGATCAGATTTTTGTTCTAATCACATCACATCTCTGACCCCCACTTTATGCTGTATAAACGTACTGGCGCTGAATGGTAGATCAGTGTACTGTTGGATTAATGCTAATCTGGATAAATGTTAAGAAACCCCAACAGCTGTCTTACCTTTTATTCTTTATATTTGCTCACGGTTCCTGGTTCTTGTTCATTGCTTTCTCTGAACACTTTATTTTTATCCCAGATCAACAAATGATGATTTCTGATCTTACCCATGCCCCTTCAGCACAAAGATAAATAGATTTCTCTGAGTACTGCCGGCAAATAGATGATGATTTTTGCTATTGAGAGGTGCCTCTCATCTCCTCCACTCTCCTCCTTCATAAAGGGTAATGGATCAGACAATCACTTTCAGACCGGATCTATTCTGGACCATGAATGTGTCGGCAGTCCTCAAACCATCGCCCTTTTACAACCATCAATACTAATAGCATCATCTACAGACAATTATTCCCATCGAAGCGCATGGAACAGCGAACAAATCAAAGCCAAATTGGATTATGAATGTAATGCAGTGTAATGCCCCCTCGAGAGTCAATTGATCACAGAGGAGAGACTCGTCAATCGTTGATGTCTTATGGAAACCCAGTAACTCTGACAATGACAACAGTAAATTTCTGTAGTCTTTTTTTGTTCAGTTTCATGATGCAAGATTCCATACATTTTCATTTAATCAACATTTCAAAATTTAAAAAAGAGTAAAGGAGTCTTAAAAACTTTTTTATTGAAATATGAGCAGTATTAATGTTTCAGATGATGGTGATGGGCTCTCTGTAGGAAACAGCTGATCATTTTTCTCCATCTACATTATGCATCATTCCAGCAATATTAGTAGTTGTTTCCATAAATTGTTTATTTGGGTTCAGCCTTTCTTTTTTCTGTAACATATGAATTAAGGTCACATCTGTGAGCAAGGGCAATATTCTGTATATTATATCTTAATTAATATCAAGATGGTTCGCTATGGAAAACTGGATGACATTTGCCCTTTAACTTATAATTTTTATGGCCACTTTACTATAATAATTTTGGTCAAATAGGTTGTTTTGGCCATGTGCAATTATTGTGATAGAAGTGGATGTTTCCATAATGATAAGTCTGCCCACTTGTGATTAACGATGCTTCTTAATGCTGAATGAATTTAGGGTACTTGAGGTCAATATTTACCACACTGAATCTTACTTTAGATAAAACAGGATTATAACCATATGCAATCATGCTGTGATATGAATACCCTGTAAGTGCTTGTTTCCATAAATGCAAGTTAGTCCATTCATCTTATCTGTAATGCGTCTCTACCTAAAGCGCTGCAATGTGACTTCCTGCTCGTCTTGTTCATCTTTGAATTAAGGATACTGGTTCTAAACAGATTATAAAATCCTCTCTCCTCATTTGTAATTCTTCAGTATTTGAGCCTGAAATGGGCCGATTGGAAAGAGGATGATGGCCTGCTCACATTTTCCACTAATCCAGATGTATTTCTACAACCCACAGTAAATGAAGAGAGATGAAACATCACAAACATAGTTTAGAGAAAAAAAAAGAGAAGAAAAAAATGAATGCAGGAACAAATAGACTTGGATAATTTCCAGACACGTCTAATACAGTACATTGCTGCAGCACCACTGCAGCAACTGAGCAGGAAAGAGGGAAATGTTAAATGATACAAATTATTTTTCCTTAATTAATATGATTGATTGCCAGGCACTGACGTTGAGAGGAGAGGGGGAGAAATGTGTGAAGGGAAAGTTTGCACAGACATCATTAGTTTTTCCCCATTTAAAGATTAATCAGAAGAGGCTGGGCTCTTTAATTCTGTCATTTGTATATTTAATGGGCTGCTGCAGAATCTATGGGTGTAATTAGCTAGCTGCCGCGCTCTCATTAATACGCCAGGCTCTGATTAATGCCAGCACAGAGCTAACATGACTGGAGTTATTCAGGTTATGTTGTGTAGATGATTGCACACAACCTCCACTGTTTACTGAGACAGAGAGAGGAGAAACAATACAATAACAGATGAAACAATGCTACCTAATAAATAAGACTATACTTTAAACTGTAAATAGTCGCATGTTAATGCTTGTTAATCTTACATATACTGGAATATAACATAAATTCTCTATGTTCGCTTCAGCACAGAGAGAAGGGAACAGTACATTCATTATGAACAATAAACTCCATTTAAAACAGTCCTAATAATTTTTAATTTACAAAAGACTTAATTTAAACAATATAATTCTCCCACTTAACAACTCTGGAGTTGATGGTGTGAGTATAATTGGTTTTATGTACTTGTAGGTCATAAAATGTTCTTTACAGCACATTAAGTAATAGATCACTCATGAAAGAAACTTTCAGATTTTGACACGCAGCACTATGAAACAACACAGGTTATGATTATTGACAGAGGTCTCTAAAAACATTCCTTTTTTGTACTCTTTACGCTCTGGCCAGCAGAAGAAGCTGGGCTGACTTAATATTCTGCACTGCATGCTGTAGATCACCCACAGCCCAGTCCAGTTAGTCACTGCATGCCATTTTAAAATGGTCTTTGAAAGAATTCACAGCATGTAAAATGTTTATCAAGGATAATACATGCCATGTTTGTCTATGACTAGTTGTGAGGACCAAGGATGGTAATGTTTTTACAGTTGACTGGTTAGTTAGTCACTCTCAGCACTTCGCCCAGAGTGAGATATCTTTATATCCAACGGCCAGATCACCATGAAATTTGGTGTTCATAAGTTCAGTCACAGAACCCTGGCCCTAAATTCCCACTTCTGCCCAGAGCGTAATGAGTAGATTGCAATCAGCACATTGTAAACACATCGAGAATGTTCTGGCTGCAGTCTCTGACCCCACCCCTGGCATTGTTTCTTAACCCCAACCATAGCTATGGTGTGTGCGCAGCTAGACTTACTTGCATTTATGCTCCCCAGAGGATGTTCCTATAATCTTGAGATTTGTGAGCACATTCATTCCCCCACTGGGATGAATGCTTGGATTCCTTTTGGTGTAGTTTCAGTGGAACTTCTTCTCTTTCCACTACTGCTCAAAGAAAAACAGCATTGTCAGAATATTCATGACATTATTACTTGTAGGGTGGTAATATGAACATCCTTGCCTCAATGGTCCACTTTTTACTTTATTGTTTCTTATCCTATGAAAAGTAGAGCAGCAATAAGCAGCTCTAGTAATTTGTTGCTTTTTGATTTTGGAAAATACTGGGCTAGTGGTTAAAACAACAAGCTTGAGGGAGACAATTAAGTGGCATTTGGAAGGAATTTATATAGTACATCAAATTTAAATTGTGCATAGATTTAGTTCAGGCAGGACACAATGGCAAGCTCAGCTCACATCCCAGTTACATCAGCTGATCTCTAACAGCCTAGTCAACTGATGGAGCAGCTTACTGATGGAGGGGAGTCAGCTGATAGATTGTATGATTCCTTTCTATGCAACCAACTGGCAAATCTCATTCAGGGTGTCTTATTTAAACTGCTGTGGCCTGCCTACTGCCGTAGGCTTTCCATGTAGGCGCATGGAAGGGCAGGGAGGTTTGCTCTCTCTACCTCAGGCTTGCCTCGTTTACACATGGAAGGGCAGAGAGGTGTGCTCTCTCCGCCTCAGACATTCCTCGTTTGCACGTGGAAGGGCAGAGAGATGTGCTCTCTCCGCCTCAGGCGTTCCTCATTTGCACGTGGAAGGGCAGAGAGGCATGCTCTCTCTGCCCTAGGCTTCCACGTAGGCACATGGAAGAGGCTTTCTACGTAGGCATTGGAAAGGCAGAGAGGCCCAAGTACAGAGCCATACCACCAAATATAATACTGCAAATGGAAATAAAGTTTTCTTTGACTAAAGTGGTCCTGAATGAAATGTAATTAACTGATTAGGTTGTCTTTACTTTTTTAAAGTCAGTATTTATCAATTCTTTAACATTAAGAATTTACGTATGTAGTACCTGTGAGGTGTGAAGACCTGTTGTGGAAAGAGTATGTGTATATTAAGCATGTATGTATCTGTTGGGCTTCGGTGTGCACTCTCAGATCAACAAGTGCATGTTGTTGTTTTGTGTCTGTGATTGCACTGTGTATGTGTTCATGTATGAGCATGTGTGTGCTTCCATGTACTCTGTATGTGTGACAGAGACACCTGTCAGGCTATGTGCTCAGGTTTGTCTGTTGATGGCTCCAAAGTGGTTGTCAGTGTGAAGTAGCACAAGTCCTGTGGGGAAATCTGAAGGAAGTAATGCTGAGCATGAGCAGTGTAATTTAGATGCTGTACATTTGGACCAAACACCATGGCCAAGCATGTCTGTCCCTCCCTATGCATAATATGCAAACACCAGCAGTTGATTGATACCATGTGATACCTTACATGTGTATCTTTCAGATGTTATTATGACAACATATACATGATGCTCAATTATTTGTAAAAGAAAGATCAATACAGGCCATGCTGTATACATGCATTCATATAGATACCATAGTAGTCACATATGACTTTTCTGCCAGGTCAGAAGAACTATCTCAGCAATTCTGAACACCCTTTCTTCTGTTTGGCAACTGTGGGGCTGAGATTGGACCGCTTGAATAATTTATCCAGAGTGGTTTCCTTATAAACACAGCATGACATGAGGAAAACACACATTCTTTAGCACTAGGTCCAACTTAAGACTAGTGTTGGCTTTTTAAAGTCCAATGCTGATATCAGTACTGCAACCTTGAGTGTCTTTTGATACCGATACCAATCTGATACTGTCTTTGTTCCTCTCTTAAACAGCTGAGCTGTTAATGATGCATTTGTATGGAGACACTTCTTTACCAAGCTCTCTAAAAAACATCATGCTCAAATTGCGAAACAAATATTCTACTCCCCTAACAGACGAAGAACATCGTCCACAACATGAGTCAAGTTATGCAATACTGCTGCTTCTATTTATTTATTATACTTTTTCCACACAGAACCTTTGGCAGCATTTTTGATCGGTCAGTACCACTCAAAGGTTAAAATCTGAGTATTTAGAATAACAAAAATACATACAGATTCCAGTGTAAAATTCTGGATATACCTCAACAGTCAGTGTAGCCTGTACCTCAGTGACAGAGCAAAAACAATTAGCAATGTAGATCATAACTTGAATAACAATAATGTAACATAGAAATTATAGCATCTACAGTAATACATGTGCAGTGGAACACAGTATGGTCGACATGGCATCTGAAGGAACTCACAACCAACAAACTCTGTCAAACGTACGGCCCATGAGCCATCACCGGCCCAACAAAGGGTCCAATCTGGCCCACTGGATGACTTTGCACACCAAACATTGATGCACTTGTGAAGGCTAAGAGGTGCAGGATTCAGGGGCAAGTAAAACAGTGACTAGCCTACTTCATGTAAAATGTGGAACCCTATTGTGAAGGCACTGCCACAATTTTCAATTTGTAAATGGTATTTCAAACCATGGTGACCAGGGGATGACTTTTAACCTGCTTCCTCAATCACTTCCACTTCAGTTTGGTGTGGTGGTGCCAGCATTACTACATAGGAGTGGAGGTGTATGGTGACATGCATATGCAATGACAGTGAGTTGTAAACTGACTGAATGTAGAAATTGCACTTATTTTTCTTAAGACATTGCAGGCTGTTTGTCCTTCTTTACACTAAAAGAAAGGGAAACTAGGTTATTATATTGTTTTACTGGTCCGGCCCACTTGAGATCAAACTGGCTATATGTGGCCCATGAATTAAATGAGTTTAACACCCATGCTCTAGGCTATTATTACACCTGATATCAAGTTAGCTGCATTAGAAAAACATCTTAGGGTAGACAGTGCCAGCTCTGAAGTAAACCTACTCTTTCCATGACACATGCTGCTCACCTGTGATACTCAACATGTGACATGTCTCTATATCATGTCACGCAAAGTTGAGTTAAGCACTTAGGTGATAGTTTAGGCTGATGGGTTGTATCTGATCCAGTGATTTTGGCCAGTATCAGACCAATACTGAATATCAGACTGGCACATCCCAACTTTGGACAGGGGGGAAGGCATAATGTACTGCAGCAAGGATATTGCACAATATTCCTTTATATACCGGAATACATCATTACTTACTGTTGTGGACCTTTGCTCACAGCTGTTTTATATTGTCGTATAAATTCTTGTGCTGATGAGGCAGGAGTAATAGTTATGTTGCTTCTCCATTGTCAAATCCTATGAGTTTGTGTGTGTTCAGGTACCCCGGGCCTGTCCCCTGTGTACAGGACTGGTTGTGCATGTGTATGTGTGTTATAGAATTTGTTCCTGCGATGTTCATGTCACTATAGAAAGCACAGTTTGATGTTAACTGCAGTCTGTTTTACCATGGATAACTGTTTACACCGTAGTTAAGATGAAAAATAGGAAAGTAGCGCACAGTGGAAGGAACATAGTTGGTAGTGGAAGAGGGGAAAGGAAAATTGAAGATGCAAGGAGAGAAAACATATTCAGATGAGGCAATAGGTGGAGAAGGAGAGAATAAAAAGGTCAAGAAAAAGAGGAGGAAGGTTAAAAGCGTAGGGAATAAAGAAAGGAAGGCATGAGAGATCAGGAGAGTACGACACAGAGAGAAGGTTAAAGGGGGATAATGTAATGTCAGGTATCTGTCATGACTTCACTCATCTCTGTGGTGACAAGGTCATGAATGTAAATGACAGATGCCTGCTTGATGCACAGAATGCAAGTTCAATGTAAAGAACATCTTTGTCTTGTCGTAGCTGTATGCTGCTACTATATAGGCTTATTTAGAAATGATTAACTGAGGTAAAGCTATTCATATTGTGCACTATTTGTAATCAATATGTCTGTGCACTGCCCAAATGGAACCATCATAAGAAGACACTTTTACATTCCTCCTCGATCCAAGAGGCTTTTCACTCTCGCATTTTTTCAAGGAAAAATCATTCTTTCACATGTATAGTATCCCCAGTTTATCTTCTAAATCACTTGTATCCAAGACTGAAATGGAAATGGCAAACCTTTGATATCTTGTTAGCCACATCTTAATATAAGATGATGTTAGGCAAAAATAGAAAGAGTCATTCTCAAGGCCTATTGGGACTGGATTTATTTCTACGAGGGAGATAGGGTGATTTTAACATCAGCTATGCTGGTCAGTGATTTTGATCGCATCCAGTGCATATATGTGGTGATGTCATTTCCGGCAAGCATATCCCTAGCTTAGTAAAACAGAGCACTGTTTAAGCATTTTGAAAACAACCAAGATGGCTGTGGTGTGTGGAACTTGAAGTACTAGTTTTAAAATTCTGATGACAAAACGGCAACATAAATTGATGCTACACCATCACAGCTCATCTCTGCAAACTAGTCTGTTTACGTTTCTCTGTCGCTAAGCACTACGTTACATATTTCCTTGCTCTGATTGTTTGTAGGTCTATCCATTTGTGCCTGATAGCATTTTGATTTACGGCCGTTGAACGCCCCTTAGAAATCGAAAATGAACTAAGAGGCTCCAGGCTAATTTGCATTTGTGAACTGGGCTTGCAATGTCAGGCTAGGTCCTCTCGTAGATTACACTCCACTTGGAGTAAGAATTCTAAAGTTGATCTCCTCTTTTTTGTACTTTGTCCCCCCTTTTGTAATCAGCTTACTGTGAAATTTGATTTTTGTGTGAAAATAGAGTGAGTCAGAAATGTTTTCACTGATCCGATAGATAGAAACATGCCAACACCAACATATAGGCATATATTTGGGAGTCAGTATGATGACAGAAAATGAGCTATTAGCACCTTCTGGTTGCATTGGGCCCAGGGATTTACAGTCACCTGTCACTGGATTACTTTGATACTGAAAAAAACGTAAAAATGTGATGTTTCTCGGGCAAGTTTTCTAAGATGGCTTATGGAGGTACATTCACAGTGGATATAGCAGATAATGATATGACATAAGTCATGACTTAGAGAAGGAGCATGATTTTTGACTCAGATTTACCTCACACAGTATCCTTGTCTCATGTCTCTCCCTCCAGGCTCCCCTGCGAAGGCTTCAGGCTTTCTCTTTTGGCTTTGTTCTGTGGATTGTTCATGTTTATTACAGACCAGATCCTGGAATTTACAGATGGTTAATGCCATCTGAAATGATGAGTGAAATTACTGAGGAGCATCGGGAATATTTCATTCCCCACCTCTCGCTTTAATGTTAATCCCATCCGAATGGGGCTTTACACCCTAATGTGTATGGCGTGCATACATTGAAATTGGCATCCATCGTATTAGTTCAGATCAGTCTTCATCTTTATCACCACTTCTTATAACAAAGTCCAAAAAAGGAAAAAAATATGCACCTGTGACCCAAATAACTGCTGCTAGGACTGTTGCCAGTACTTACTGTGACACTGCTTGTAGACCTATAGGCTGAATATCGAGTACGGTTGGCAGGAACCCTCTCAAAATCCGAACCTTTTTTTTAATGGAATTTATTTTATAGAGTATATACAAACTGTTGCACAAATTATACAGTAGACTTGAATTGGCTTGACAAGTCTTAAAGTGTTGCCATATATCAACAGTTAGCATCACAGTAGATCCAGTTACAAAGAGACAACACAGAAAAGGTACTTTTCATTCACAACGGTGTGAAAACTGTGAGTTCTGAAACGGATAATCTGTATTCATCTTGAGCTCGCCATGTAACTGTTTGACTTCTCTCCATGTTAAGTGAATTCACACACTAATTATTTTGCAAACACCGGCTTCTGATGAACCCTGGACTCCCTGCATTCAACTCCTCAGATCTTCCCACACTTCTGTTCCCTTCAGAGACAGACAGAGCGGAGGAAACGCACACGTAAAACCGCATGCTCTCTGTCGCTATGTGGATCTAGTAGTGGATTAAGATCCAATCTCTGATCCATAGTAACATGACAAGACGGCACGTTAGAAGAATTCTGTGCTGTGTGTGTGTGTTAGAGGGAAACCCACAAGTTTCCCACATTGCTGAAGCTTTGATTCACAGTATGCTTTTTATATAAGCTTTATTGTATTTAGAAATAGGATAATTAGCCTTTATTTGAGAAATGTAGAATTGGGTTATATTTAACCTTATATATATGGTGTACCTGGTGTAAAAATTTGTAGAGAGAAATAGACTTTACATGGAAAAAGTTAAATGAGTTAAATAAATGAATGTCTATCTAGAAAAAAAAGGGAACCTTGCAGACCCCTAGTTCTGCCCCCTGTACAATAGTGTTGTGCAAGTAGTATTTATTTTTTTTGGTTGCCCATTCACATCTTATGGATTTGAAGAAATTCAGACAGTCTGGATGGAGAAGGAAGAAGCATACAAATATGATCTTTGGGTTGATAACAGTAAAAATCTGCAGTTTTTACGACTTGTTTTTTTTACACACTGAAAGTGAATAGAAAGATAAAGACCCTGTTCATGAAGAGATGGTCGCTCTTTTTAGATTAGATGGTGAACACTATGGACTGTCTTAAATGCTGTTTTAAGTCTTTACAAGGGCACTTTCGTTATATTGTATATAAATTAAAAGAAAAAACATTTTTTTTGCTCTGTCTCTCTCTGACTTTGAATCAGGTGTTGAGTTGAGTTTCAAAACTCGGTCCCCAGACGGCCTGCTGCTCTGCGCCTTCTCTCCAGGAAATCAGGATGAGTTTCTGGCTATTCAGCTCAAAAATGGACGGCCTTACTTTTTGTTTGACCCCCAGGTATGTTAAGATTTGTTTTTATTTTTTAACACTTGAGTGCAATGTGAGTGCAAAGAACTTAACTCTACACTTCAAATACAAACTTGTCACGGTAGCAGGTTTCAGTGCAATTTGTGAATATGAATGAAACTAAATGTGACAAAAAAACAAAAAAAAACTTTTCATACAAAATATTTAAAAAAATAAAGAAACATATAAAGCACTAAAATCTCACATGAAAAGGTGTGTCCTGCAAAGGAATATATTATTATATATTTACATTGGAAAAAAACAACAATATAAATTTTCATAGAAATATAACTATAAAATTGAAGAAGCACTTAAATCCCACTTAAAGAGGTAAAGAGGTGTGTCCTATGTGTCCTGTAGTAATATGTTTTGGTACGACATTGGAGTCAGTGGGTACCATTACATAGAAGCTATTGAAAAAAAACTGTCAGTAGTTTCTGTTAAAATCTTTTTATAAAATAAATGAACCACACATTTATGATGAAATTAAGTGTGCCACATGAGTTGAATTTAGGGCAATTTTTTAATCATAATTTTTGCTAATATTGGCAAGTCAGTATCAAGGTATTGGGGGAAAAAACATTGGTTTTGTGTTATTTAGACAGCGATACATTGATAATTTTTGACCCCTAAGTCAGCCCCCAGCAGTTAAATGCGAGGGCTGGGAATTGAGCTTATTGTCCTCCTACTGCTAGAAGATGTTGCTGAGTCCAGACTGAATGTTGGTTTAATATCCAACTTAAAACTAACTTCACCACAGGGCAGTGGCCACAGATGGCTTGACTGCAGCATTTTTAGGGTGCTGCTTCTGTGTGGTGCTTCTCTGTCTTGTCTGAATGGTGCTGTTAGTGTCCTTTTTTTTTTTTACACCGCAGTGTTATCAGTTAAACATTGTTTTTACACTAAATGAAAAAATGGACATGTGGTGGGAGAGTGTGTAAAAAGTCAGTACAGTGAATGAGGTTGAGTGGTAGAGTTGGCAGCCGTACTAGGTTATGTCACTGATGCATGTAAGTAAGAAAGTAAAATTTATTTGAATAGCGCTTTTCGCAGACATAGGTGACAAAGTGCTTCACAAGGGCAATATACAACAAGAAAGAAATCAGAGATGAAGTGACTACGTGAGCGACGTAATGAAAAGTGCACAACTAGCAAATCAATTTGCACACACAACAAAAAAAGAAGAATTGCCACAAAGTGTTGAGCTGAGATCGAACGCTGACAGCTCAAATTTTATGTTCACTGCATATGAACTTGGTATTTTGAGCCCTGCATTTTCAAAAAAGACAGGTTATCGTGCCATCAGCAAGCTGATTGGAATCAGATTTTATCTCTGTGTGTTTTACAAAGGTGAAACAAAAAATGGTCAAGAAGATTTCAGCAGCAGCGAAAGTTAGCATTTCTCTTTAAAAGTAGGAGGGGAGGCTTTCTTTAAAATTGTTTTCATTTAGTTAGGGGCTTACTCTCTTATCTTTTGTTGAGAGACTTGCAGAATTTGTCTGCTTCCACTAATTCAAACCATCTTCATCCAGCTCGACCACCATTAAACAAACACACCTGTAATTTGCAGCAAGCAGAGTTTTGTTTACTGCACCATATCTGACAGAAGGATGTTCCAAAATTTTTGTTATTTTGAAGTTTACTTTGTGGCAATTTCACCCAATTTGTTTTACTTTTTCTTGCATCTTTTTCATCCACATCCCCCTAAATTGTTTTTGTCTAATACAATACTTGATTTAATTCTGCTCACTTTACTTATTCGCTCACCTTCACCTGTCTTTTTCTCATTTTTATTCTGATCCACCTCTGTCTCTCTGTCTTTCTCTCTTTTTTCTCACTCCCTCTGTCTCTCTACCATTTTCTCTGACTTGCTCTCATCTAATAAATGTGATCTGTAGCCCCTCATTGGTTTCTGTCAGGGAGACAGGGAGAGGGGAAAAAACTTTGAAAGTGTGTCAACGTTTGAATTGGACTGCAATTAACTCATTCCCTGCAGTCACCACGCGTGAATACCAATTGCAAGCTAATTAAGCTTTGCACCCTTGTGCGCGCGCGCACACACACACACACACACACACACACACACACATATACATATACACACACACACATACACAGCCCTGATATTCCTTATCCATCCATACAGACACATGTAGAGGGGTTAAAGAGTCAACGACTTAGATGATGAAAGTGATGATGGGAGATGATTACACATACTTCCATGAGGCCACCAACTAATTACACACTCAAACAAACACACACATACATACTTAGACTTTTCTTTCTCATCACCATCCAATACTCGTCATCAAAAAGCCCTCATCAAAATGTAACCATGGGATGTATCTGTGTGCGCAGAGGAGTGTATGTGTCTGAACAGATCCTTGTTGACTTGCAGAGTTAATGTGTGCGTCTGTGGTTAAGTGTACTGCTAGATGTGCGATGGAGTGTATGTGTCTTCTCCAACTGGGTTGATTCCTTTGTTTAGACTAGTTTGGGGTAATTAACAGTGGGAGTGGTGTCACGGCTTATTAGTGTTCCCCTAGATACATATAGCTGGGCCCATTACTTCCCCCTATTAGCCTGTTGAGCTAGCCTAATGGGATTACCAGTGCGGGGGGTTGGGGGGTGGGGGGTAATTTAGCATGACACAGGAAAGTGATATGCTCATAAATATGTGCACGTGTGAGCTGCCACACACACACACACACACGCACATGCACACCAAATACATTGACGCACATTAGACACTATCCCTATCACATCACAGAGATGGACCAAGGCATTGGCATTAGCCTATTGTCAAACTATTTAACACACATACACACACAGCTCAAGTTCATCCTCTACTGACGCAGGTGAGTTGTGTTTTATGGACCACTGGCTGTCTCACTATACAGAAGTGTATGTAGCTATTGATAACTACAGTGTCTGTCACAGGTTGTAATGCCACAATACACATGTGCCTGTCAACTCGCTAGTTAGCTGTCATTGTCACACAGACAAGTGGTAAACACACAAAATGTATTTTCTTCTACCAGTCATGCGTCTGGGTTATCTCTTAGCTCCATAACACTGGTGGCGCCTATTGAAATCTAGACAGCTGTAATTTTACAGTCCTCCAGCCTTTGGGGAAGACAACATTGTAATCTGCAACAACAGATGCTAAACATGTATACTAAATATCATGAAAGTAAACTAGAGCCTACCCACTTAGTGGTGCTCCTTAAATGTGCATTAACTTTTGTAAGACCCACAATCTGCCACTGCCCTTTAGGAGGCTGCACCTCTATTGTAAAGGGATTCCTATTTGCCACTTGCACGCTTATGAAGACACACCCTCATCTCATCTCTTCAGTATTTTGGTCTGCTTCCATCTCTTACTCATCTGAAAAAACAACGCTAGGTCAAAACTTAGTATATAGCCAGACCCTGTGTGAAACGCTAGAGGGCTTTTAACTTGAAAGGGAAAGTGGTCAGCACATGTGTAACCAGTAAAGGACTTATGTCCGCCTTGACTTTAGCTTACAGGGCTGGCCCCTTTGTTAACAATCCAGCCCAAAATTCATGTAAATACACGGTAAAATGAAGAACAGTACACTTAGACACAGTTACATAGCAGAAAGGCCTTCTTTCTTCTGGAGCTGTACCCACTGATCATTTGACACAGCCCTCCTCTCTTCAGCTCAAATTGAGACTGTATGTCCCTGCCTAACTAGTAGAAGCTGCCCAGCCTTTGGCCACTGTCTGAGCCAAAATCCACTGATCAATCAGTGTCTTATTTCCACTTTATTGTCATAACTGTGGCAGCACTCGCTCTGACATTGTAACACAAAATAGTCATGAAAGAGGACCTATTATACTCATTTTCGGGCCTTTGTATTTGATTTCTGGACTCCTATAGAGCAGCTACACACGATTACCTGCACACAAAGCTTTGTAGATCTTCAGGAAGCTGTGCCTCTCACTGCACTCACTTGTATTTCTTGCATCCCGCAAAAGCCGTCTGTGTAATTTACTCCACCCCCTGGCCCTCGCCTCCCGCCGAGCCCACTCCGCTGTGATTGGTCACATTCCCGAGGACTTCCGAAGGGCTGCCGAGCGCTGCTGGCATGCCTGGGCATACCCATATAAGTAAGTCCTGCACGCATTAACGTCACACGGACTACACTGTTTAAAAAAGACTGTAAAACACAGCTTGCAGGGCTCACTTCCAAATGCACGAACCTCATTATTTGACGCGTTGGCATCATTTAACACGACTATGCAACATTGTAACAACATTTATAGGTCAGAAAAGAGGAAAAGCATAATAGTTCTCCTTTAACTTTTAAATAAACGTAGGGCTTTTGTCATACAGGCACAACTGTTCCTTAAACAAATTGATAAGGTGATCTCACAAAACTGCCATTTCGCCCGTGGCTAGTTCAGAATCAGAAATACTTTATTGATCCCCGAGGGGAAATTAAATTAAAGTTAGTTACCCAGCTAGCTTGCTTTCCACCATGCTTGTATACTGACGTTACAGTGGTTACAGAAAATGAGCATGACAAAGTTGTTACTCTGACGATAGCGGTGTACTTTCCTACACTGTGACAAGAGAGTTTTGATGAAGTTGTCATGTAGTGGCTGGCTAGTTAGCTTGCTAATTCCATCATGCTGTAATGCCACCCTAGTAACAGTAAATGAGGAATACAGTAATGCAGGACAGTCAGTACCAGCGGCTCTGTCAGCCTGTCAGTGCCATTTCGAAAGAGCAGCGGCCAATGGGGAAACACCAACACCTTCATCATCAATCACTCTGACCTGTAACTTTGTCAATGTAACTTTATCAGTTATGCAGTCACTCACTCATGGATAGACTTTTATGTTTATTGGGCTGGTCTCGCTTCTAAGGACTGAGCAGAGGATTACAGTACAAAGTGTAAGAAGAATATGCCTAAGTGCACTTAGCATACGCCTTTCCTGTCTACAGTCAATTCAATGCATATGTCTCTTTTACTTAAACTTGAGATGACTGTCAGTCACCTGACTGAGTGTGAGTTTTTGGGACGGATCTCCATAAGCGACGATTTTTGTTCATTCTGTCTGTCTCTTACACATACACAGTATATTCACACACATTGAAACACACACAAATACATATGCTCACATTCTGTATCAGACTGCCAAGCATGGCTGGGAAAGCCATGGGCACTTTGGGTAAGTGCTGTGTGTGTGTGTGTAAGAGAAAAGTTGAGAGTCGAGTGCTAGTTGCTTCCATTACCAGTGTCTCTACCATACAAGGAATCTGATCTGGTGTGTATGCGTCTGAGAGTGAGTGAGAGTAACAGAGAGAGACTCCTCCCATGTTGTCTTGTTAAGTAGAGCTGTCTAGCAATGGTAGTAAAGATGTCAGAGGCTGATATACTCTGGCATTCATACATTTATTGATCTCATCATTAAATCTTCATCACTGTGTGTATGTCTGTGTGTGGATATATGTTGTCAGTGTGTTTTTGTGCGAGTGTGCACCTGCCTGTTACTCCTCTTTTACTACATTACTCTTTGCCCACTTGCTAAAAGCTGATCACAACAATGATGTCATACTTAATAGGTAGCAAAAAGCCTTGTAACAACACTTTGATGATTATATGTGTATGTTAGTGTCCTCTTCAGGGTGGTGTGTGTATGATGTGTGTCATCGATCCTTAATGTCTAACCTTGTTCGCACAACAGAGGCAAAAAGAAGCGATCATTTGAAATGTCACAAAGTAAGCCTGTTTGATTGCACTGCTATTTGAAAACTGGTCTATTTTGAGCCAGAGGTCATAGATATACTTCAGTGATTACGGTAATACACATAGCAGTGAGACCCATTGGTCAGAGGATGTCTTCACAACCCCATTATTGTACATGAGTTTAATTTCTTTCCTGTATTGTGTGTTCATGTCTTCATGTGTTGTAGGGCTCAGCAGTGGCTGTGAGTGTGCAGGGTGATGGAGGGCGCCGCTACAATGATGGACAATGGCACAGCATCATAGCAACAAGGCGAGGGGCCGTGGGAACAATCGTTGTAAACAATCAATACAGGGGTAACTCTTCTCATATTCATACTGACCACTGTGTGTGTCTGCTCTGTGTGGGAGCGTGAGTGTCAATGCAAGTGTATTTTGGCATGCCTATAGATGCGAGGATGTGCGTCTGTGCATGGATGTGAATAGTGTGAGACTGATGTGTATGTATGTATGTATGTGAGTGTATGTGTGTTTGTATGTATGTAAATCCCCCAGCTCCGCATGGAGGTATTAGCCAGGTCAATCCCAGCCATTCTGTGTCTGATGAGAAAAATACTACTTCACACACACAGAAACACACACAGGTTCCTCAGTTGTTTTCAAATATGTTATTAATGTTCTTTCTTTTTGGGTAAATCTGTACAGAAGCTGCATGAGTTAAACCCTTACCTCGCTTATTTTCACCCTCTGCTTTCTTTTTTGTATTAACCTTCACCCCCTTTTTTCCTCCTCGCTTTCATGTTGTCCTTCCCTCCTTTTGTAATGCCTTTCTGTTTCCTAAATGCTCTGATTTTACATTTACTCTTATCCCCCATAACTCCACACTTTTGCCTTGCCCTGTGACATTTATGTGTAAAACCACCATCCTACCTCCACCACCAGGAAGTGCGTCAGCCTCCAGTGGCAGCACTATCATTGGTGAGAACACAGGGACGTTCATTGGAGGGCTGCCTGAAGACTTTACTTTGCTCAGAGAGGATTCAGGTAAGTCCATCGTTTCCCACTCTTTGATTATTATGTGTTGCTGTTTATCATTTCTACCATTTAAGTAGATTTAATACATGTGGCCATCGTGACCTGGCTTGGCTTTTTAATTTATTTTTATATACTTTATTTATTCTCTGCTAAGGAAATGGTATTCTGCCAATTCTCGCCACTCTTTTTGATAAGGCAGGTTTTCTGTCCTCCTCAAGTATAATTTAGGAAAGGGATATAAATACTTTAAAGTCTCCTGGTTGAGGTCCAATCTCACTACAACGAGACCGGCATAACTGTCTTCAATAAATTTGCAATCACTGGCATATTCAGGCATACTGTGTGACTCCTGGTCATCTGTATGATAAGCACTGCATGGTAATAGCTACTGACAACTTGAAATATACATTTTGAGCTTGAACTTAATATTTTGGATAGTTTTAAAATCATTCAGTGAACATTTTTCAAGTGGCAGTTATGGTATTTTTTCTTGTCTGTCTCACCAGGTGATGCACGACTAGTGCGACAGGGTTTCTCTGGTTGCCTCAGAGATGTGAGTTTTAAAATGACCGACAGCCCCACAGAGGAATGGAAATCTCTTGACTGGGCAAAAGCTACTAAGAAGGTGGCAGTGTATGAAAGCTGGGAGGGATGCCCTGTTCAGACTATGGATGGAGCCCATTTTCTGGGTCATGGTAGGATCTTTTGTCAATAACATAAATGGTTCTGATGATTTTTTGTTAACTTACTTACAAAAACTTGCACATCAACATTATTGTATGCTAGAGAGATTGAAAGTTATGCTCTGCAAGAGTGAAATGATAGTGTACATTGTAACACAATACTTCATACTGCAATATAGAAACAGAACAAAAGGCAGAAGAGTATTTGTATTGCAGAGAAAAGCTCTGTGGAATAAGCATGATGTGTTGGGATACAACTTCAAGTGGATTTTTAGTGTCCCTAATACTCTGGCAACACTGTATATCTTAATAAGATGCTTGCTGCTGCTGTTGGTGGTAATGAGGTTGTTGTTTCATGTTGATAAATATGATGATGATAAGTTAATTGGTCTCTGTGTGAAAGATCAGGTTCATCAGTGTACATTTCCTCCATTAATGCTTTGTAAATGGGCTTGCTCATCCAGTCTTTTATTTGTCTGTCACTTTTGAAAATATGAAAATAGGATGCTAACCATAAACACATCACACATTTTAAATGTGACTTAAACGTTATATTTGGTTAGGGGGAGTACAGACTATTTTGACAGGTCCCCAATATGGCAAAATAATTTTTTGTGTTTAGCCTCATAATGAAATGTCATGTTGTCATCAGTTCTTTCTTCCTTATTTCAGGGTACTTGGAGATGGGCAGAGATGTGTTCAGTGGAGGACAGGACTTTGACATTTCAATGGATTTCAGAACAGACCAGCTCAATGCACTTTTGCTCTTTACGTACAGCACAGAAACTGAAGACTACATGCTGGTAAGGAGCAGAGATGCATTTAAAAGTAATACATGACATCAGTGTGACTGTCACAAATATCATTTTTTGGGCTCTGGAGCTACGTTAGTAATCAACAGTAAATGTTCAAAGCTTCGGTTGGGGGGTTGCTAAACATGAGTTTTCGATACATATTTTTTCTACTATTTAAAATGGGCGAAATCTTATGTCATTAGCTTATTATTTTTTGTCTATTGGTGTCCTTTTTTTTAGGTGGAGCTGGATGGTGGTCTCCTGTTCTTCATTCTTGCCTCTGAAGGTCATGTGACTGAACTCAGCATGTGGGTGGGGCTTAGCTACTGCGATGGAGAGTGGAAACAACTTTCATTGGCAAAACGTGGCTCGCTCATTTCTGCTGCCATCAATGACTGGGCAGAAGAGACCAGAGGAGTGGGAGGAGCAGTAAGGCTGAGAGTTAATTCGCCACTATACCTGGGAGGTGTGCCCATGGAGCTCATACATCCTGCTCTGGACAGCCGAAGTCACAAACATGGTGAGAATGTTGTGTCAGTACTTTTACACTATCGTGCAACCGTATCTTGCCCACTCCACAGTCTGGCCAGGGCAGCATTAAATGTACCAACCATAGTGATTACACTTGTATTTGCTTGCAGTATCAAGCTAATTTTTTGACTAATTTTTAAGTGCTTGACAAGTTCAACTTGCAAATTAGAAAGTGGTAGATGATAGTTTAGACAATGATTAATGATTATTTAAACAATTGGAGACAACCATTTCACAGAGTTTTTAGAAAGATGCACTGTTCTCACATTCTCCTCCCCTTTCTCCTCTTTCCTTTTTTCTTGTTCTCTTCTTCCTCTCCTTCTTCTTCTCTTTCCTCTTCTGCTTTCCTCTTTCACAGGCCTAGGAGGTTGCATTAAGGGTCTTACCATACGCAGTGATGGAACAAACCCTCCTGTCAGTCAAAGTGTTAATCTTTCTGTTGCCTCCCGCCGTTCTGTTAGAGTCTACTTAGACGGCTGTCCCATCGGTGAAAGCCGGTACAACTGCAGAGGAAATGATTCAGTGTTGGTGTACAGTGGGAGGAAGACACAAGCCACAGATCACAGCCTACAGCCTTTCACCGGTAACGATGCACAGTGCAGGTTTACATTACTACACTAACACAGAGAGAGTGCTTTCCTGGAACTCTGGCACACTGTCAATGCTAACTTTTTAATAAGTAACATGGTTTTAGTGATAGACCTCCTTGAGACAACAATCCAAAGAACATGGTGCTGATACTCCAGTCTGTGTTCCAACAGTCAGTTTCAAACATTTAATTAAGTCAGCACCCAAGTCAATTTGCAATCAGCAATCAAGCTTATTACTAAAGGACTGTTTTAGAAAAGAATAATGAATGTAGAAACATGTTTTTTGGAAAGTTTTCCAAGTCCTCAGACCCCTCCAAATCAAGGGTTCTGAGGGCAGAGGGTGTCATACGCTGTACAGATTGTAAATCCCCTTGATGCAAATTTGTTATTTACGATATAGGATTACACTGTATAAAATAAAATGAACTTGACTTAACCAATATTTATCAGTAGGGGAAATTCGGATAGGGAGATACCTAGTGGACCATCATCTAATCTTAAATATTGAAATCACAACACAATTACAAACTCTACCCATCAGCTTGTTGTTCAGATTGAGATGGGTGTGCCATAGTGACATTTTCATCCCAAGTGCCAATGGTGCAAGGAAGTCCAGTTTTCTTTTCAGGTGAGGTTGTACTCTTACATACCTGTCGATAAGGTGTGCATTAGGGTTTTCTGATGTGATCTCACACTGGAGATATTGCTGTAACATTTTTTGACTGACACAGAGGTTACAGAATGAGCAAACCATCCAAGAAATCCAATGTCGATTTTAAAGTTGATAACTGCATCACATCATACTATATAAATGGTGTAATATATAGATAAAAAAGACTGAAACTAACATTATGACTCCAACTGACCAAATTTTAGTCATATCGATAAGTCGCAAAATTCGAAAATTATTGTGATGTATATATTTTAGTTTTTAAGTTGTTTTTAAGTTGTTAATAAATATTACTCAAAATACATCGTGTTATAATCCATGATTTTTGGTTCGTTGTTCAGTACAAAGAGAAAAAGTTCCACAATGGGGATGACCAATCTTGTACACGGATGTATATAATAGCATATTGTATATTAATCGTTACTAAGATAAATGGGATAATCATGATGTTGATTTTAGGTGATACAGAGAACGTTATGCATCTTTTTTGTGCTTAATTTTAATTTTCTCCTACACATTCCATTACACAATATATTTTATTTTAATATAAGAAATCTGTTTCTTCCCTGTTCCATGTGCATCCCAAACCCTTTCTCCTATGTATACAAACACACATACAACTTTTAAGAGTACCTGTACAGGTTTGTGGCCTTGGCTGCTGGAGGTTGGGCAGCAGGACCTTGGCAGAGAGGACGCGGCCGAAGCAAAGGTAAAACATCTCTCGTCTTTCTGGCAATACTTGGTGTGCCTTACTGTTTATTATCAGACCAGTATGTTTACAGTCAGATGTAATGATGATGATGATGATGACAACATCATAACAGTAATACGCAGTCACACTCATATATGTTTTCACACATGCGACTCGTCCTTGCAGTACACAAGCACAGCAAACATTGTACACATTGTCTGCTGCAGTATAATTGTTTCTATCTAACCTTTTTCTGATACCTTCTAAAAGTGTGATGGAATGATAACACCCTTAAGCACCAGGCATAGCATGCTATGTGTGTGTGCGTGTGTGTGTATATGTGTGTTCCTCTTGACATGTATGTTCATTCAGTGTACTGTGTAATCTGTCTTTAAATTAATATTTCATTTACTGAGTCATTAACAGATGTATGATTTTGTCCTTATTGACTGCAACTGAAATATCTTTTACTCAGACACAATTTGGCCCATTCGACAACGAATGTAAACTTTGTCCTATGGTGTTTCTCTTTGTTGATGTAGATGTAAAACCACCACTATGTTGTACAATATGTGAGACTTATCCAAAGCCAGTGATATTACATGTGCCCGACGGTATGAGAGATTGATAAAGCCTCTATAAAGGGCATCCCAGTAAAAGGCTGTTAACCCAGAATGGCCTGTGTGGTCCCTTGTGTAATATAAAGCTGCTCGTTAGTAGTGAACGATACACTGGTAGGTCTCAGTATACCAGAGAGAGGAATGAAGGAGTGAGGGAGGAAGTGCTAAAAACATTAAGAACTGAGGGAAATGGAGGAGGATGGAGGAAGGAGGAAAGTACTGAGAGGAAAGGTGGGAGGAGAGAGGAGGTAGGAAGAGTCAGAATAAAGAGAAGGAAAGATGTGGCTGGACAGTAAGAAGGGAAGGGATGTTAGGAGATCAGAAAAGATGCAAGATGAGGGAATAATGAAAGGAGAAAGAAAAGGATTGATAAGAACTGGAAGCTCAAGTGGAGAACGAAGGTGAGAAAGTTTTAAGGAAAAAGGAAGTTAATGACTGACAGAAGAAAAACAAAAAGGTCGTTGGAGGTAGAGCATGAAGCAGGTTGTCAGTGATGCACTGTTTTATGACTTAATATACTGTACAATCCTGCGCAGAACCAAGAAGCACAGCGGACTGGAATGAGTGAGATTAAGGATATGAAAGATAGATGTAACATGAATTTGTAAGCATGGAATTTATTATATTTGTAAGCTGAAACAGGGACAGATGCAAAGGAAGATGGAAGGATGGATGAGAACAGAAAATGAAAATGGTTGTGAGGCAGACAGAGAGGGAGGGTGGAAAGGACCTGGACCATCCTGAACTACTGAGGGTGTCAGAGAGAGAAAGAAGGGGAGTGCTACAGAGAAGGAGGGAGGCTGATTGCTGTGAAATATAGCCCAGAATGAATGGCTGGCTGTATTAAATCAGTGCTGAAAAAGTTACTACTCTCATAAATACTATTTATGCTAATGGCGAGGTATGATTTACTGGGCCTATTAAAACACAGAGAGAAGGGGGATGCTTTTTCTTTAACCTCATGTGCTCTCGACCTGTTGTTTTGCTTTTTTCTTTCATATTTTCCCTTGTGGCTTTTATTTGATACATCTTCGTTTTGACATTTGTTTTATCTGACCTATATTCTTTCTTGTATTTTTCTTTCTTTTACTCTTTTGTCTTTGATTATCTTACTTGCTCTATGATGTATTACTTAATTTAATTGTAGTATGAGGTTGTTTTCTTTATTTATGTACTCTGCTGCTTACATATTTATCTTCTCTTTCACCATCTTGTTCCACAGTTGTCTTCTCTTCCCAGTCTCCTCTCATCTTGACACATGTTGCCTCTGTCTTTCTCTTTGTAGTACCTAGGTCTGTGCCACCTCCAACTACAGTGCAGAGCTTGGATGGATTCAGTGCCAAGGTGAGCTGGGTGCCACCCACTGGGGAAATCAGAGGGCTGATTGATCGATATGAGTTGAAGGCCTACAATAGAGATCAGCCGGAAGCACCACCTATCAGAGCCACATACCTAGCCAATGGAAATTTCACAGGTAAAACACACACAAACTTTGATTTTCTAAAATATTTTGACATGCAGTACATATATTACATATATACACTGATCAGCCAAAGCATTAAAATCACTGACAGATGAATTAGTAATACTGATCATCTTGTAACAGTGCAATGTTCTTTGAAGAACCCTTGTGTCCTGGCATTCATGTGACAAGCACCCCCTCAAGACAATGGCACCCCCTGATGGCAATGGTCCTATCATCACGAAACTGTGCCAATTCTGCACTGCAAAAACTGCTAAGGAATGGCCTGAGAAATATGACAGAAAGCTCAAAGCGTCATCCTAGTCTCTAAATTCCCCAGATCCCAATCCGATCAAGCGTCCGTGGGATGTGCTGGTACCCCAGATCCAGAGTAGGGCTTCCTTGGGTCGGGCTTGGCTTTGACCTGTTGAGGCATAGACACAGGACCTCTGGAGGTGTCCTGTTGTGTCTGTTGTTGGGGGTGGATCCTTTGAGTCCTGTCCTGCATCCCACAGATGCTCCATCAGATTGGGATCTGGAGAATTTGAAGGCAATGCTGACACCTTGAACTCTTTGTCACATACCTCAACACTTGTGTTCTGGCATTCATGTGGATGCTACTTGACATGAACCATCCACCCAAACACCCCCTGATGGCAGTGGTCCTACCATCAGGACAATGCACCATGCAACACTGCAAAAACTGCTGAGGAATGGCCTGAGAAATGTGACAGAAAGTGCAAAGCATCATCCTGGTCTCTAAATTAATCACATCCCAATCCGATCGAGCATCCTTGGGACATGCCAGTACCCCAGAGGTACCCCCGCTCCACAGTGGGGCCTCCTTGGGCCGGACTTGGGTCTGACCTGTTGAGGTATTAACACAGGACCTCTGGAGGTGTCCGGTCATGTCTTGTGTTAGCAGTGGATCTTTTGAGTGCTGCTGGTTGTGAAGATGGATACTGGCACATCCCACAGATGCTCAATCAGATTGGGATCTGGAGAATTTGGAGGCAAGGCCAACCCCTTGAGCTCCTTGTCATGTACCTTGACCCTTGTGTCCTGGCATTCACGTGGATGCTACTTGACATGAACCATCCACCCAAACGCCCCCTGGTGGCAGTGGTCCTACCATGAGGACAATGTGCAATGCCACACTGCGAAAACTGCTGAGGATTGGCCTGAGTAACATGACGGAAAGCTCAAGGCTTCAACCTGGTCTCTGAATTCCCCAGATCCCAATCTGATCGAGCATTTGTAGAACGTGCTGGAACTCCAGAGGTACCCTTGATCCACAATGGGGCCTTCTTGGGTCAAACTTGGCTCTGACCTATTGAGGCATTAACACAGGACCTCTGGAGGTGTCCTGTTGTGTCTGGGTGTTGGCAGTGGATCATTTGAGTCCTGTTGGTTGTGAGGGAGATTACTGGCATATTCCACAGATGCTTGATCAGATTGGGATCTGGAGAATGGAGGCAAGACCAACACCTTGAACTCTTTGTCACGTACCTCGGGCTGTTCCTTAGCAGTTTTTGCTGTGTGGCATTGAGCATTGTCCTGCTCGGGGGGGCACTGCCATGAGGGGGTGAACTTGGTCTGCAACGGTGTTTGGGTTGGTGATGTATGTCAAGTGGTATCCACATGACTGCCAGGGCCCAAGGACTCCTGGAACAACATTGCAATCTAACAAGATGATCAATTCACCTGTCCCATCTAGTTGAGATACTGAACCAGGCTTCCAATGACATGTAGGAGTGTCTCAACAAACTGAACAAAAAAAAGGATTTTGCTCAGTAAAAGCTGGGTGAACATTACTGACAAATTGCTGATAAATGTAACTTAACTTGCAGCCATTGTCCTGTTAACTTGTTGTCGCTGGTTTCCTGCCACCTTCTTGTCAGACCTGTAAGGGCATTTTAGTCCTTAGTGAAAGCACATTCACACTGCCTTTTTCATTTACTTTACGTCTGTCTTACATACAAACACACCCACATACACGCACACACTCTCCCAGGCAACCCTGTTAATGTCTCCTTGGCAAGTCCCCAGCTTTAGGAGACTGTCTCCATTTGGAACAAGACACTCAGGACTACCCCGGTGATGTCATACCCTGGCATCGCTCCTTTTCTCTCTCTCTCTCTCTCTCTTTCTGTTGCTCACTTTTCGATCTTTCCTCACTTCATCTTTTATGATGATGATGATGTCTGCGTCCGCTGCTGCTATTCGTCCCTCCTCCCATCCACTCTGCCATGTCTCCAGGCAAATATGAAGATGAGCTCTCTGTCTCCGTCTCTTTCAGTGTCTCTCTCGGTTCTCCCCATTCCCTCCCTCTCTCTTTGCCAGACATTAAGTCCACCGTGATAAGGCTTCTTGTTAATTTATGATGGCCTCGACACCTGACTGCAGAATTACACCAACGGCTAAAAAACACAGAAAGCAAATGAGGGTGTAATGGCAGCGGAGTGGGGCCCTGGCCCCTAATTGAATTAAAAGACATGGGTAACAGAGAGAGAAAGAGGAGACACAAGTACAGGGTGACTGGACACAGAGAGTAAGGAGGGTTGGAGGGGGTGGAAGAGAAGAGATGGGATGTAAAAGAGTGATTTAGGAAATATGGAAAGGAGTGGTGAGGGCAGACAGCTAGGACAAAAAACATCAGAGAGAGACAACTGAAGCTTTACAATTAGAATAGACCCTCCGTGTGTGCCAAGCCCAGTAACTTTGCTTAGCAACAGCGGTGCAGAGAAACAAGTAGAGCATTTAAATTGCACTGTTGAAGAGGATAGGTATACTTTAGTAATGACAGGTTGTAATAGACGCTTATAGGCATTTAGCCAGATAAGGCGAGATTGGCACCAAGGAGTATTAGGACGTGTGTTTATGACAACAACACCTTGACAATGATTTTAGCTAGGTAGCTAACATAATGCTGGATTAACAGAGGGTTCACTACACAGTTAACAACAAGCGTACATCCCATATGTTAGTAAAAGCACAACCCTCACATGCAACATTCCATGTCCGCCTAGTCTGCTCTCACAAATGGGCTTTTCTGTTTGTGTTGTGATAGTTTCTGACTGACATGTCATAGTCAACAGCTCGGGATATACAGGAGAAGGAGCAGTGGTGACAACATCAGCGCCCTTAACAAAAAAGCTGTAGCACTCTAAAAAGCGGCTGGACACGGCTCTTTTTCTTTGGGCAACCGCATGCGGCCATCTACAGTCTCTCCTCACTGGGAACAATTGAAAGAAGGTGCTGGCAAAACGTTATGTGGACACAGGATAGAATAGGTTCAATTCAGATTCTGCAGTGAGTTCATATTTTTAAAGTCTACCATAAAACAGTGCTGCCGTGCCAGTGTGTTGCAAAAATGCATTGTAAAGTTAACCGAAGCTAATTTGAGGCCTCAGCAGTTTGAGTGTCTTCCAGAGATAGTCTTCTTTTGAACAAAATTCCCTGTGCCTGCTTTCACTGCTTCACACCCTGTCTGACGTTTTCATGTGCTCCTCCTCTCCAGGTGTGCTGCCGGGTCTCACTCCAGCCACTCGATACATTATCAGTGTAAGTGCCTGTAGTCCTGTTGGCTGCACAGAGAGTCTTCATAACAACAATGGTGATGATAATGATTTGAGGACAAGCCTCACAACCCCGGAGGAAGGTAAGGCTGTAAAGCATAAACACTCACACACTCGTGCCCATACACACTCACTGTATAAACACACATCTCCATGAACCCATGAACAGAGCTTGTCTTTTTCCATCCCTTACCAGTGGCATTCCTGTATGACTGTGTCTGTACTGGACACACTCAGACATACTTTAAAGCACACTCTCATCCTGTATCCTCAGTGATTTTTAGCCCCCAAGAAGAGGGACAAGATGAAGGGACAAGTTAGAATGGAATAAACAGAAGCAGAAAAGGGAGACGAAGCAGTAAGATGGCTCAAGAGGGCAAAACACAAAATGATAAGAGCGAATGAAGCACTTTACAACTGAGTGAAAGGCAGATTGTAAAGAGTAACATTTTCCCTATCTGGGAGGTCATGGAGGGAAGATGACATGTATAAGAAAAGAAGAAGTGGAAGAGTAAAAGAGAGATTTTTCTTCATGTTAGTCGCTACATTAATCTGTGTTGGACTAACTGGCCTTGTTGGGGAGATAATGTGACGGCAGGGGTCAGTGCAGAGACAGCAAAAATCAATCTGAAGTAAAAGGAAAAAAAAAACAGATTACTGTATTGATTCTCACTGAGCGCAGAGTTAAGACACTGAACCATGTTAGGAAGACTGGAGAAAGAACTTATTTATAACTCTGTTTTGCCAAAGTCTATTCTTCAAACTCAGAAAACCCCATGTAGAGACAATTTTACTCATTTTTCTGTGAGCTCAGGCACATTTTTCCTCTTCTTCATTAGGTCAAGGAACATAAAATTCTTTACATTTTCTGCTCCAGTCTCTGCAGTGTTTTGAATACTTGTACGAAGCTGTGTCAGTGTCGAGCATCATGATGTAGAACATATTAAATCTGTAGCATTTGATGTGATTGTTGAGTTCAATGTACATGCCTTTAATATAGTCATAGGTTAGTTTTGATAATACATGTTGTATTTTTGCATTTCTATTAGGTAATGACTGTTTTCCCTGTTTTGGTATAAATTAAAAAAACAAAAACAAAGAAAAAACATGTATCACTCGCTCACAGTTGCTTATACCAACCAGTATATCTGTGTTAACCTTCTCCTTTTAAACAAACATTTTTGATTTTCCCACAACTTCAGCTCCAGATGCCGTCTCTCCTCCAGCTGCAGTCTCATCCCCCTCAGCCCTCTATATTACCTGGGAACCGCCAGCAAGGTGATACACAATACAGTCTCACCTACCCTTCTCACATCCAAAACACTTATTTTGTTGGTCTGTGTTGTGTTGTTTATTTGCAAGTTTTAAGTCGCTACAGTAAGTAAGTGCACTGATTTACTACTACTTAAAGGGAATATGAATGACAGGCGTGAAGTGAGGATATGTTTTTAAGTAAATTGAATCATACATAAAACAAACATAATGTTGTATTGTAATGAAAGTTGTATCTCCTTTTGTTCGGCATACATGTTTTTTTCACCTTGAATAAAGATGCCCTAATTGAACACAACAGGGAGTTTAACATCAAAATAGTATAAGTTAAATATAACATAATAATATTACCCTCATTTAACTTCAACTTCTTTAACTTTTAACTTTTTTCTGTTCCAATGATAGGCCCAATGGAGACATTACAGAGTTCCTCCTCTATCACAACAACCAAATGGTCTACAGGGGGAAAGACAGACAACACAACATCACTGGTAAAGAGGAGAGAGAGAACTTGTGTTTGTGTGTGTTAAAGTGTGCGTGCATGTCACAGCGTAGATGTGACTGTGGAGGGATGAGGCCTCGGTGTAAAGAGAAGGGGAAGAGCGAAGAAAAGCAAAATGGAGTGGGGGGATTAGCATTTGAAAGAGGAAAGAGCATCTCAGTCCTTACCAAGGGAATAGCACTTTGAAAAAGAGTGCTAAACACACACACACACACACACACACACACACACTTGCACACACGTGATAATGAAGCAGCAGAGAAACAAAGAACATTAAACATTACTGCACATGCATACACACAATTTGCTTTGAAAGCTGTCATTAAATAGACTTAAAGAAGGTATGAAACACGTCACACCACTGAGACTAGAGTGCTGCGCTGGGATGTGAATAGATACACACACAACGAGATGCACAAACACACACATACACACTCTGAATTGAACATATGCAGATATACAGTATGCAAGGATGTACACACAGTCATCCTATATCGCATTTTACATGAGCAGAATAGATTATCACTTGTTTTGATTTTATACACACATACATACACATGGGTAGCAAAACATCACACTGCCCAACAGTGTATGTGTGTGTCTTTGTAAGTTAATGAATGCATGAGAGCACATATGATCCATGCTGGGTTAATAATGCAGAGTGTCTGATGTTCGCAGTGATTGGAAGGATTATGGACGTTGTAATTATACAATATGTGCAAGAATAAATCGTGTTGCAGAGAGTGAGATTGCCACAGTGAGACAGATGGAGAGCAGTTTTGAGGCAGAGGTGGACACTGAAAGAGAAACAACGATTGAGAAACAGAGCTAAAGGGACAAAAGGGACCGAATTCAGGGGGCGGGAGTTAAATCTCCTCACGATAACAAGTTAGAGAGCAACTTAGGTTTACAATTTAACTCAAGGGTTTTGAGCCATCATTGGGTATGTACCTATTTTTACACCTCTCTGTTACTTGACGTGTGTTTCACGTGTGTGTTTCAGGTCTTGGTGTGTATTCCACCCATGTCTTGGTACTGAGTGCATGCACTTCAGTGGGCTGCACCAACAGTTCACAAGTTACTGTGCTGACCTCTCAGCTTCCTCCGGGGCCTCTACATGCACCAACTCTTACCCCACTTGACTCACGGACGATTCTGGTCGAGTAAGTACACACACACACACACACACACACACACATATTAGTTTTGGGTTCTCTGCTATGTGGGCAGGGACACAAACACACATAGCAGGGCTTATAAAGCTGCATGACACATCAGGTGTTCTCATTGAATGTATATGTAAAGGCAGTTCACACAGTTTCTCAGTTGTGTGAATCTGACTGAAATACAGTGTGAGCATTTGTGTACTGTACACATACAGTCTTTATGTGTCAGTGTTGTTTTTTTAAACGAGAGAGAAAGTGTGTATCTACTGTGTAATCATCACTGAAAAGGACAGGTTAAGATTAACGTTAATTCAAAGTAAGGTAACTTTTCATTTGTATTTCATGTGTGGTATCTGTGTAAAAGACAAAGGGAGAGAGACAGGGTAAGATAGAGCCAGTGACCTTCTGCAGGTGTGTTTACAATGCAGAATATTCCTCTGCACTTGACCTTTCACCTCCAGAGGGAGGGGACAGAGGAAGATAGATCTCTGCACTTTTCCCATCATGCTCATGTGCAAATGCTGCTGGTTTTTGTGTGTGTGAGTATGTTGGAGTCAATCTGCGTGAAAGCCATTAGTGTCCTGACTGTCACTTACAGTGGGACTCACCGCAGGAGGGCAGAGAGCCACTCATACACACACACACACACACAAACAGGCATATCCACACACACTTTAACAATGGATAGAGGGTGCTGAGTGGATGGAGGAGTAATATGAAGGCACACAGTGTCAGAGAGGGTATTGGTGAGTGTGTGCTGTTAGGATGTGAAGATCTTGGTGATGCTTCGATCGTCATGGATAAGTAGTACACATCTACATATACACACAAGCATATCTGCCTGAATGTACTGCTGGAGCGTTTTAGTGACAGAGGTTCATTGAACTGGTGGGCCTAATTCATAAGTATTTTTCATTTTCTTGAATCTACCAGAATAATTTTTAGGGATGCACCGAATATTCGGTAACCGAATATATTCGGCCGAATATTGCAAAAATACACACATTCGGTATTCGGTGGAATAAGTTAAAAGCAAGGCCAAATAATAGCAGTGCGGTTTTGATAACGCAATCAAACAGCTTGCTGTGACGGGCGGATTAAAATATCGGCAGTGTGGCGATCCATCCGTCACCGCACTGGCATTTGCGACTAAAAATAGTTTTGAGCGAGCAAAATAGGCTTAAATCATTCAGCACTCTGTGCGAGCAGCCTACAGATTTCAACCACCAGCAGAAACGAAAGGCGAATCCCACCGATTGTGGGTTGAACGGGGGTCACAGACACAGACAGTAATGTATTCCTGTCAAATACAGCGGCCATCGGTGCGGAGAAGTCGGCTCCAATAATATTCTCTTCTTGGCGTCATGACTGCCCAGAAGTACCTGAACAGCCGAGCCAGCCGAACACAGATATGTGACGTGTCAGAGGAGAAACGAGCCGTTCATGGCCCACAAACCTCACCGCACTTTAGGGACTGTTCATTACTTATGAAGGGACTGTCAGGGGAGGAGGGTGGCTGGTTGATTCTTATTTTATTTATTTATTTTATTTTGATCCCCCCTATGTTCATCACTCATTGATGCTGTTTTTGAAGTATGAATAAGTCAGTAAGTAATTTATTCCATTGAAATATCATTGATGTATTATAGAAAAGTGATTTATCTTTTTATAAATGACAAAAGGCACATCTGCCTCATTTTCGCTGTGATATCGTGATACTACTCAAGAACCATGATATTTTCACTGGTATTGTACCGTGGGATCCAATTTTGGTACCGTGACAACACTAATCTGGAGGGGGTTCATCTGCAAAAACTAATGAAAAACTAAACAACGATATTCAGTATTCGGTACTCGGTATTCAGCCACAAATTTTCATTTCGGTGCATCCCTAATAATTTTACTAGAGGGAAATTGATAATACCTGATTTCTGATTCACAAAGTATGCACTGATTTCCTCTTATTTACCTGCCATCAGAATTGCTCATACTTGAATGTGTTATAAAAGGATGCAATCTGTCATGGGAGGAATGGAAATGGTCAGTGCTGAAGGAGAAATCAATTTTTTGAAATAAACTAATATTTGAAAAATGAATATTATTTCATAGGAAATAGGGATTAGGGCTGGGCGATATTTCAACGACTGAACGACTATGTACAATATTTAGTCTCAGTCACTACTTTCAAGTCTTTCTGAATACAGCATGATGTTCTATTTGTAAATAATGGTCCCGTTTAGAGTATAAAAAAACAATATAGCTAGGTGAGCTTTAGGGGGCGGCAACTTTGTGATTGAAAAGTCGCTACCACAGCAACTCAGGTTCTCAGTCAGATCCAGCCTGACTCCTCCACAGGTCCACCCTTTTGTCCAGATATGAATAATTCTGAAAAGATGCCAGAGAGCCTTTTGTTAAGGCTTTAGGAAGTCAGATGACCTTGTATAGAGAGCATGAAGTATGCACAGGGAGGAGATCATGGTGGATGAATGGGTCAGACACAGGACTTTCACCCAGGATACTGAGGTTTATGTCCTGAGAGAAACCATAAGTCAGTGTTGACTTATTTTCTGTTTTTAGTTTTCAGTCACAGTTTGGTTTAGTTTAGGCAATAAAACTACTTGGCTAGGTTCAGGAAAAGATCATGATTTGGATTAAAGTAATCCCTTTCTTAACATTGACCACATGTTGTTAGAAAAGCTTTATGGCAGAAAGATTTCACTTTGAACTAACTTCTTCCATGCGCAGTGGCGACTGCCAAACCTGAGGCTTTAAAGCGGTAGTCCACAAACCAGTGGGTGACGCAACGATGGCTGCGCATGCTTCTTTCATACAGTCTGTGGCAGTCTATAGACAGACAGCTCATAAACAAACCACTAGGTGTAATGTATCATCCATGAGAGTCCTGCTGTCTGCAGGACAGAGATATGTAACACAGCCTTAGCCTTTAAACTGAGTTTCAGCTCTATATTCACCAGGTGTGGGAAGGCTACGTATTGCCTTGTTAGCACATTGGTAATAGACAGAGGTTGAGAGATCATACTTGGTCAATACCTCTCTATTGTGTCTGTGAGAAAAGCTGAGAAAGACGGAGAGAGGGAGAGAACAGCTGTGCAAAAATGTGAGAAAAGAGAAAGTGGATGAGAGAGAGTAGAAAGGAAGATGAATTGTGAGTTTTAACGGAAAGAACGGAGTGAAATGTAAGAAAGGTTTCAAAGGAAAGTGAGATAGAGTGTGTTTGTGTATGTGTGTGTGTGTGTGTGAGAGAGTTGGGGTGAGAGACTGTGAGAAAGGTTGAGGTAGGCTACAGGATGTGAACAAAACAATATCAGCAGATTTATTCCCTGACCTCACCTAACACTACCTGACACAAACACATTCATGCACATAAGAGCAGACGCAGTTGCAAAAATACCCACACTGTCAGAATTGTGGACAGTCACACATACATAGAAAACAAGATGGGACACATAGCATGTCGAGGAAAGAGGTAAATTTCAGCCAACTAAAACAATCCTGTTTGTTTAATTACAGCTTGTTTTTGTTGTTTCGATCATCAATATTTGTTTTGTCAAGTGTGATGTAGAGAACAGAAGGAGGTAAAAGAGGGGAAGGGCAGGAGACAGGCTGACACTTCATAGATTGTGATGTAGAATTTGAACCCATTGCATCTCAAAGCACACGGTTTTCAATTTAACGTGCTGAGAAAGCACCCGTCTGTTTCACACTAATTTCATAACACACTTTTAAAACCAATGGTTTTCCTAAAACCATTACCGCAGTGAATTATGATACAGATTATTACAACTCCCCTTTGATTTAGTTTTTCAAAAGTGGACATACATCACACTGCCAATCGACAGCACATAAATCTTATAATAAATGTGATAGATTAGCCACATTGGCTAATTGTGTGCTAACACACACTCATCAGTCATTCAAAAACTGGCTTTTAATGGGAGGAACCAAGAAAGGAATCCATCACTTTTTAAAATGGCCTCCCTCTGCTACCATACCAGGAGAGCTGGGGTACTCTCAGGGATTTGTAACAATTGAACTATTTATAAAAAAATGTTTTAATTCTCCTTTATTTATGATGGATTTACTTGTTGTGTAATTCCCAAAATTGTATGAAAATTAACACACACTTTGGATTTTGTGTGACATGAAAAGTGCATCAAGGTTTCATCATTTACAAAACACAGAAACACAGATTCACCTCTAATTTTCCCATGACCCCACAACTTTTGGTATTTAATTATTTAATCATAGCTTTAATATCTATCTAACGCAATCAATAGGCATACTTCACATCACATTTAAAAGGATAGTGGATAAATGTTGATCATCAGAACACATTCAGCAGCTCCTACAGTCTCTAGTTAGAATACAGTTAAAAAAATCAAAGTTTAGCATCAATGAAGTCGACAAAAATAGTAGATCTGAATGTTTAGTGTGTATAGCAAAGATTAGGTCCATATATATCTATTCTGTAACGGATAGCCGACATGTTTCTATTTATAAATCCTGTCTCTGGTCCTCTCCCTCTCTCTCTGTTGGGGATGACCTTCTTATTCTAAATATAGAAAAGGAGACACCTCTATCTGACAAAGGAAACTCTCTCCACAGTATGCATGCTTGTGAGTCGTGTCTAAGAATCCTTAGCTTTCTGCATTGTGTTTACATCCACTTGCAGAAAGAAACACAACGATGAAAGCACACAGGCCTGTTCACACACGCAAATACAAAAAGAGAGCAATCTGGTGCAGTCATAGGACAAAAGGAAGCCCACAGACGCCACTTACATTTCTGCTCTGTCTCTCTCACAGCCTTATTTTAATCTAATTTGAACCTTCAGTATATACACACAATCTTAAAAATAATGAAATAACCAGTGTAACCAGTGAAATCCATGCAGTCCTGGCAACATCTTAATATACAGTCATTTTTAAGAGTAGCGGTCCGTGTTAAAAAGGACAACAGTTCTTTTTGAAGTATATACTAATATATAAATAAATGTAAAACATTTAAATACAGTGTTTTAACTAAACTGGCCTTGTGCATCACAGTGAATAGATATGTCAACCAAAGCACTGGTGTGGCTTTTGTACATGTTTTCAGTTTATTTTTTCATCAACAGTAGAGTTCTGTGGTAGACAGGCATAACCTATTGGCTGCAGTTAAACAGGAAAAACTTGCTTGTTGAATAAATTTATAGTTTTGACCTCTCTAGAGGAGTTTGGCTATTAAAAAGATTAACTATGTCTATCTTTTGAATCTCAAAATTAATTTGACAGGTGAGCTGTACGATGAGTACAGTGGAATAAAAATACATCTTTGTTGTCTATTCATGTGGAAATTTGTCTTCAGCTTCAAATTAACTTAAAAGTTTAAGAAAACTTCCTCTGCCCTGGATTAGAATTAACATGCTTCCCTCTGAAATGCACGTTAGGTGTCACACAAAAAAAGTCTCAGAAAAAGGAATATAATAAAGTAATGTCCTGGTCCCTGAAATCAGGAAGTACAGTACTAGATCAAATGAATTTAGTTATTTCCATCCCTGCTGATTCCTCTCTCCCTCTCCAGGTGGTCACGTCCCTCTCAGGTCAACGGCGCTTTGGAGTTCTACTCCATCTTCCTGTCACGTGACGGTGCAGCACCTGTGCTCGCCTATAATAGCTCAGAACTTTTTGAAGACCACACGCTCCGGGACCTAACCCCCGGAGCAGCGTACACCATCACACTCGCTGTGAGTCCCTTATCCTTTCATCTTTTTGATTTACTCGTCACATTCACAAACACATTAATGCCATTCTGTGTGCATCACGGCAGGCCTGCACAGGAGGTGGGTGTACCTTAAGCCCTCCCAGCCAGACTCAGACTGAGGAGAGCACCCCAGAGAATGTTCCTGCTCCGCTGGTCACACCTCTGTCCCCACATGCACTCAACGTCAGCTGGACACCTCCTGATACCCCCAATGGTGAGAGAATACACTCCTAAACTGGCACACGGGGACAGATACATAGCCAAAACATTCAAATATACATAAAAAATTATCAACAATGACATTTAGGTAATGTCAAATTTTAACTAAATTTGCCCAAACACAGACAAGCATGTTTTTAGATTACTGTTTTTTTTTTTCCAGTGGAATTTTCAAAGATAAAAGAAAGTGATCACAAACTAGTGAGAGATAAAACATGTTGAAGAAGAGAACCACTGACAAGAATCATAATGAGGATAATATTATTAACTGTAGACTTGATTACAGGGTGTCAGTATTTACCATAACCCAGACTATCACAGATATGAAGACCACTGCCACTGTACAGGTATCCCGTCTGTGCGACTATGACACAGGTGAATGTTTCCCTTTGTGCAAGGATAATCAGATGAGTGTGTAATCTAGAGATAAAACAGTTTAAGGAGAAGAAAACAGAAAGAAACCAAAAGGAGAGGGCATAAAGGACTCAGAGAGAACAGGGAAAGAGACAAAGACGAGGGGGAGAACGTACAATTTGAGACAGAGACCAATGGAGACCGGGAGTGAGAGGGCAGTGCTTCACCGAGCTCCTTTAAGTGGATGAAAAGTGCTCCCTTTTGACTGAATAGAGAACTGCAGGCAGGGAGCACATAGACTCACAGTGACTGCCTCTCTCCCTCAGTGCTCTCTATTCTTTTTACTTTCATCTTAATTTACTTACAGCCAATTAAAATCCAGAGCTGGACAAGATGTATTTGATGTATATTGGATGTGAATTTAAAATCCTGCTACTGGCTTGGAACCGACTAGATAAAAAAAAAAGTTATTTGCGTATAACTATTTTCTGCGAACAGATGTTTTAGAGTAAAGAGACTCAAAGTTGTCGACAGAAGAGTGTCTTGCACAATACAATTTGAAATGAGATTGCATAAATTAAAAATTCCTCAGAGTTTAACTTAACAATATACTAATGTGTTTGAGTGAGAAAGTGCTCCAAGTGTTGCATCATCAATCAGTGTACTTCTATCTGAAGTGCAGGTATTACATTGAGATTTGAAAAACCTCAAAAAACTGCAAATGATATAGTTTAAAACAGTAAAAAGCAACTGCTTGCTCTGCGCCACGTCTCTTACATCTTTTAAAAAAGATCTCACCTGTTTTTTACCTATATTTAAATACATATCACTAACTCATTTAGCATTCAGGGATCTCCAGTGTGCTATTGTTTATGTTAACTGTAAACAATAACCAAGAAATTTGAGACCAGAGCACAATATATATTAAAAGAGCAAAGTACAGTACATGTTTTCAAAAACACCTTTAAAAAGGCAGTAAAACACGGGTCACCTTTATATCTTAGCAGTTAACCGACCTGCAAAGTCCCCAGTTTGAGTCCAGCTGGGGACCTTTGTTGCATCTCTGTCCCTCCCTCATTTCCTATCATCACTCCACTGTCAGTGATGAAAGAACAAAATGCCCCAAAAGAACTTCAAAAAGGCAATAAAACATATTGATATAAAATGTATACTCACATCAAGCAATCAGATGTCCTTGTGTCTTAATAAAACTCTTCAAGGTACACGATTCAACATACATTCAAATAACTAAAATAAAGTAGCTTGAAGTAACACCATCCACCTCATGGTATACTGGAAATATTGTATTTTTTTGCAGATAAAACACAAACATAAATATTAAAGGACTACATTAACAATTGCACATCTTATGAACCCAAATGAATTGAGTGATGAAAACCATCTGAGGATTTCCCACCCCATTTCACAGTCTCTAACATACAGTGCACATCGCCACATATTATCAAATGTTACTGCCATGCTCGTTAAAGTATGTGTAATTCCATAATGCGTGTGTGTGTGTAATGCGAATCGTGTGTGTGTTTTACGCTTAATGCCACATGAGTGCATTTCGCACCATAAACCATGAGATGTGTGTGCATATTAGCCTGGATAAATTACTTAAAGCTTTTCTCATCTGATGACAGAAATTTATAACAAGGAGACACTTAATCATGATTACCCGATTATCTCATGCTTAAAAAGCTTTAATTTTTGCTTAAAGAAGGGCTCAGTGCCTCTTTTTTTTCATTTACTCCTCTTTTTTCCATAAATGGACGGCAACAATGACGGTGATGATGGTGATGGGTTCCAGAGGAGTGAGATTCTGTGTCTTTCTCTCCTCCCTTCTCCCCAATTCTGCAGGGATTTGTGGGGGATAATCCTCTCGGGGATTAGGTCGGGGCAACACGCAGACAAAGAGGGGAAATAAGCCTGTTATGCATTCGCTGCTTCATTTCCCAACCTGTCTTTATTACAACCTATACTGATATGGGCTTATTCACACACACAAGCACACAGAGACGTCCGCACACATACACACGCATACACTCTCACACGCATGTGATTGGCCACATTAAGAGCTTCCCAGATGTAGTTGGCGTCCGTGGGGTTTTTGTGTCTTCATTTCCCTGATAGGTGTGTATATCTGTATTGAGCAATAATAAAACCCACACATGATTAAAGCAGAATAGACTCTTAGTTCTTAGCACTGATCTTTTGAGCCCCCTGTATGCATTTTTATTAAGGAAAAGCACATTTGGCACCGTACTGTTTCATTTTTTTTTTTTATTAGGTGGATGTAATGTAATGTAATTATTGTGCCCATGTATGTATGTGTGTATGGACATGTGTGGGTTTCTATCTTTGTGTGTGTGTGTGTGTGTGTGTGTGTGTGTGTGTGTGTCTTTGTGTGCCTGTGGGGAGTGTTGATGTGTGTGCGTGCTCACCTATTTGCACCCACATTTGTGTGTGTGCATGTTCGCTTCGGTACTACTGTCCTTTAGAGGGTCTTTATCCTCATAACGCCTATGGTTACATTTGTCATTTCAGTGCTGTTTTCATCATTGGATCACACTAGGACACATTGACTGGCAGGTCTGGAGCCCCTAAGTCAGTTTTCATTTGCATTGTAATCCAATGACCCAGACTGCATCCCAACATAGCAAAGCTCACTTTGTGATTGGAATTCCTGGTAGCCTGGACACAGTCCTGTAATGTATGAGTAACCAGTGGCAGCAGTGCGTGAATAGCATCAGAAAAAAAGTGCACATCTCAGAAAACACATTTCTGAAAATGAGGCCAAAGAAAATGTGTAACACACTTTCAGAAAAATGACACAGAAGTGTGTTGTCCTACTATTACACCATCAAGTTCAAATTGAAGGATTTTCAAACATGAATGAATGTCAAAAAGTTTCTTTGGCCATGTACAGGTGTTTTGCTTTATAGTTGAGCATTTGAGTCAACATATCGTCATACAATGGTTCGTAGGATATGTAATGAATTAGCACCCCACGGATGGCGTTGTCATGTTATGTATCTAACACAATGTTAGTATTTCACAAAAAGTTACACAGATTAGGTTTAGGAAGAGAAACATGGTGACATCATACCTTAAAACAACTTTCACACAGTCCTGAACAACATTCTCCTGGGTAAAAGTCCTGTGTTTGTTTGACCCATACACTGCCCCAACCTGCTTCCTTATGCAGACTTTCATTCTTTATACTACTTCCTTTTTTACTTCTGTCAGGGCATTGGTCACGTGAATGCACCCTTCCCGATTACCAGGGTTATACCTGAATTACTGGCTTATGAAAACATGTTATATACAAATTGTAGTGGTATACAGTACGTAACAACAGTTCATGAGAACAGCCTGAAGTTGTTCAGGGCAGGCAATGAATGCAACACATTGGTTGTGTTTACAAGGTGAATTATGTGCTGTACAGAGATACTTATGTACATTAAACTTATTTTGGGACATTTAACATTTAAAGTTGTTCAAAGTCATTGGTGACCCAGCTAACGTCAGGCTTACTGTGTCAAGAAAACAGTTTGCCCTTGTCATTTTTTTTTCCCTTTTCTGTACCTCGTACATTTCATAATCAGATGTGTTCTTTCGACAGGCATTATAACCAGTTACGGTCTCTGGCTGGACGGACTTCTCATTTTAAACTCCAGCTTCTCTCAGAGGTTCTTTTTGGTGGAAGGACTCTCTCCATGGAGCCGACACGTACTCAGGCTGCAGGCCTGTACGGCACGGGGCTGTGGCAAGGGACCAATGGTCAGTGAACTTCTTACTAGTAAACACACTAATTAATTGATTGATTAATACAATAAACTGCAAGGTCCTTTGTGATAGTTTTGAAGATAGGCATGTTTTATAAGTCACTGTGGTGTTTCTGCATGTTGACTATGGAGTAATCAAGCAGTGTTGGTAATACTTAAACATCTTTGTCCTTGAAATTTCTGCAGAAACTCTTCTTTTTTTCTGTTAACCTCTGAGTTCACTTCTCAGAGTCTTACTGCAAAGTATTTTCCCCAAAACTCTGCTCCTGTAGTACACAACATATTCTCTAGACCTACCCAACAGTTTTAGAGCATTTAGAGCAGTCAAAGTAAAAGCTCCATAAAATTCTCTATTGGATGAATCAAATCACACTTGGTGAGATGAAACAGCCAGAACAGCTAAACTGATATTTTTATGATGCAGATTATCACTGTAACTAACCACTACATGAAAACATGGGTTCACATATGGGATTGCCTACTCAGACATTTACAAAGTATATGTGTGTCGTGTGTGTCTAAGTGTGTGTGTGTGTGTGTGTGTCACCGAGCGTCATAAAGGTGATCGATTCTCTCGGCTCAATAACGAGGTTGGCGTGGCGACAGTGACATTTGGTAGCAAATGCCACTCCACACTCAACGATGTCTCTGACGACAGGCCATATTTTGGGGCATTTTTCCAATACGGACGCCATATTTAGTCAAACACCAGGAGAACAGCTGACACAGCAGAACAGGAGGACAGGATGCTGGGAAGGGGAGGGGTAAGAACAGGGTGAAGGGGAGAAGAGGAGGAGATGACAGGATGGACGGGAAGAAGAGGAGAAAGCAGTCAGGGAAGGAGGGAGTTTTGGGGTAAAAGAGTGAAATGATGAGGGTAGAATAAATGGTCAGAGCAAAGTGAGAGATGAGGTGGAAAGTAAGGATGCAAAGGGCAGCAGAGGAGAGGGTAACAGGAGCGTGAGACAGGAGGAAATGAGACAGAAGAGAGCGGGATGATGGTGGAAAGAGGAAAAGAGCAGAGTTATTGGAATATGAAAGGAATGTGGCAGGAGAGAGAAAGAAAGGAGGAATAAAGAAAATGATAGAAAACTAGAAGCAGAAGTAATGTGGATCAGATGTGCAAAGTGATTTCATTTTAAAATCAAACTTACGTTGAAGTATTATATTTTAACACGTATATTAATCCACTCAGTGAAATATATTACCATGATTATGACCCTTATCAAATGTGGGCAGATTTCATTATATGTGTTTTATATTCAAAATTACATCTATAGCAGTTGGATGGATGATTGTGAGTAGAATTACAGTAAAACACAGTAAAATATGGTGTGTTGTTTGTAGGTGCAAATCCTACGTGTCTGTTCTTTTGAGCAGTTGAACGTAAGTGTGCTTGTGTGTCTTTTCTTTTCCCCTTTAAATCAGGTGGAGATGCGTACATTAGAGATGGCCCCAGAAGGCCCTATACTGTTGGAACTGACCAATCAGAGCTCTCGATCACTCCGAGCCCGCTGGACATCCCCACCTAGAGCGAATGGGAACCTCAGCTACACACTGTACTACAGAAGCAAAGGTAACACATGCAGCCAAACTTTCTTTCTCTCTCTCACACACACTCACACACACAAAAGATAATATACAATTTCACCAGGCAACATGTATTCAGAATACCATATTCTACCTTTTCAAATCTGACTACACTATTTCACTATTCGCTCACCAGGCAAACATAAATGTAGATTTTGTCTTAACCTTAAGAGACCCATGTGACCACTGGCGATCTTGGCCACCATAACTGTTTTTAAGAGGCTGTGCGCCCATTTTTTATGGCTAGGTAGTGGTATCGTGAAACTAGACGACCTAAGGCAATCGTTTGTACCAATCAGGTTGTGCAAACTTGTTGGGAAGGTGGCTCAATAACTTTACAAAGTTACAGGAGGAAAACCTTGCATGGCCATTTTTAAAGGGGACCCTTGACTTTTCACCTCAAGACATCTGAAAGAAAATGAAAATGGGTTCTGTGAGTACCCACAAGTCTTCCCTTTAAAGACATACTCACTTTTTGCTAATCCCATACAGTCTCTGCTTGAAACCATGCAGTTTTTTCCATGCATAGAAATTATTATTTTATTTCATATTGGAAGGGTCCTTAAACAGTCTTGGAATTGCATAAATTTGGTATGACTGGAAAGCTGAGACTCTCGTCTATTCAATGAGCCGAATGGTATTCATGTTTGATGATGCTAGTCCCCGTGGTAATGTTAGCCATTTCATTGTAGTGAAACCAATCTTTCGCCAGTGACAGCCGGGACCGGAGGTATTGTGTTATTTTTTCAGGTTGTCCGTCTGTCCTTCTTTATGTGTGCAAGTCTGTACGTCTATCTGTCCATTCCATGAACATGATAACTTGAAAACACCTAGAGGGAATTTCTTTAAATTTGGCACAAACGTCGAACTCAAGGATGAACTGGTTTTATTTTGGTGGTCAAAGGTCAACACACCAAACCAAAATACAATGTTTAGCTCAGATTTGTAACTTGAAAAAATTGACACACAAATTAATCTCCAGGTTCCCTGTTTTCAGATGATGTAAGCTGTACCACCTCTGTGTAGCATAATACTGTTGACCTGCTATCTCTCGAAAAATCCCCTGGCCCTCCATATAAAAAAGACAAAAACGGGTCCATGGTGGGTCTGCCTTACAGACAGCCTCAGCTGTCTACTTAACCTGCTGCATTTTCTGTGTGGCTTTAAGAAAACCCAGGTTTGCAATAGACACATTGCTATTAAGATGTAGGATTTTCTAAGACACCGTAACATAAACCAAACTTTAAAAACTAAGCTAAAAAGCTGTGTATTGACTTTTTTCTTGTAACCTGACTGTAATGCTCTCAGGTCAGGCTGTCCTGGAGGCGATGTGGACGTAATAAATGAGAGGACAGTAAAAGCTGCTTCTCTATAGGTCTCACTCATGCACTCTAATGCTGTCAAAGCATAAAGAAAGGTTATTTTTAAAGCTTGTCAGACCCTGTCAGGCACCATTCCATCAAAAATCAGGAGCAGAATCTGTAATCTGTAAAGTTATTAATTTAACAGGCACTAAATGGGGGGACTTTAATAATCACAATTCAGATCACAGTCAAAAGACACAAACCATTTTTAATTCACAATAAAAAAATAAAATAATTCAACTTTTCTTTTAATGTGAATAATGTTCATAACAAAGCCTCAATGTAGAGCTTGTTTATTCAAAAAAGTGCCAAAGTCTCCAGACCCCTGACAGAGGTCCACACTGAGCCCCAAATTCTAGAAGCACCCCTAGGACACCTGACCTGTGCAGGGCTGCTGTGACTTGCCCCTGGCCTCCTGTCGTTTTGCCGAAGTGACCCCGGGCAAAGCATGTTGAGTATCCCTACAGTAGAACTTTCCCACAGCAGACATTTTGGCATGTCAAAATGTCAAAGCCTTTTTCTGTAGGTGTCTTACCACTGTGGTGGACAAAACTAATAGATGGAAAAATACAAAAACTGCTATTACACTACACGGTATTGCATGTTTTCCTATTTAATGGTATTCATAGTTCTTGATATACTGTCTGTTATATAATACACGTCACTGCTGCTTTCTTCTAGTACAGTTAATATTATCACTGATATCAAGACTGCCAAGTGTTTTTTTAGGTAGTAAAGTAGGTTTAAGTATTTCTTTTTTGGTGAGTAAAACAGGATAATGTAGAGACATATACATGTGTGCACACGGACAAACATAATCCTCACCAACAATGCCAACTTAGACTGAAAGTCAGGCATGAAATGGGAAAGTGACAGAAGCAGTAATAAAACCAGAGCGGTGTGAAAAAGACAAGGTGTTTTTTTTTTGCCAGTGACTTGAGAGAGGAGAGGATATAGGATTCCAGAGCAAAACATTGGTGTGAAGATGGAAGAGAGAACAAAGACATGTATTGGTAAACAATAGTATATAGAGAGGAGGAGAGATGAGAAGCTCATATTTCCATAGATGTATTAGAAAAGATTGCGAGTAAAAACAACATAAGACATGAAGAACAACAAAACAGCGGATGAGACTAACAAAACAGAAGAGGAGAACTGGACATGGAAAGAAAAGGGGAAGAAGAAAATTGAACAAGATGAGAACAGGAGCATGGGGAAACAGCAGAACACACAATCATCCTTTAACCCACACATATTCACCAAGTCTCTCTCTCTGTCAGACACACACGCAGAGTCAGGGACTTTGATCTGCTCCTCACAGAGGAAGAGACAGATTAAAATGAGTGGAGGGAAGGATAGAAGAGGTGTGGAAGAAAGAGAAAGATGGTGTTTCACTCTAGTTACCCACAACCCCTTGATTCTTTGATACACACTGCCTTCATCAGTTCACACAAAACTGATATGTGTTTGTGTGCGTGTGTGTGTGTGTGTGTCCATCTAAATATATTGGATAGGCTTACATAGTGTAATTTTCTGATCCTTTTTCTTTGACTATCCTTGCATAACCTCGATATAGAGACCTCTCTCTTTTGATCACTCTCAGTTAATCTCAGTCAGTATTCCCCTCTCTTGAACTCTCACTCATTCTCCTCCATTTTCTCTCTGTTTTTCAATGAATCTTTAAGGACTGTGGTCAACCAAAGAAAATTTTTGTCGACTGAAATCCGAAACTCTCTTCAACCAGTCGATTTGTTGATGTAGGAAAAAAATGTGCATTATCTCTAGACTAACTAAACTGGCCACAGCGTACTGAGTGCATGTTACGTGGTAGTGTTATGTGTCCAGAGAAAAATAATCCTCTGCAGAGCTATTTCAAAACAGGTGCGTAGGAGAGGGATGATCAGGACACAACTTTCAGACAAACTCCCGCACACTGTCTAACTTGCAAAAATTATGAATTTATCGCGACCTTTTGGTGTCACAATAAGTTTATATTTCACTGAAATGCAGCAGTAAATTTATTATTTTTGCAGGTTAGACTGTGTGCGGGAGTTTGTCTGAAAGTTTTATGTGTCAACCAAAGTGTTTTTTTTGTTGTTGTTGTTTTTTGCAATGGGAGCACCATGTATTCATGCCAGCAGCATGATGAGGTGATGAGAGCTTGTTATGTTTTTTTGCTGGATGCTGAGTTTTTCAACTTTGGGTACAAATACCATGACAAATGCCACAAAGACCAACTGTCACAGCCTACATTTACAAAAGTTGCTGAACAACAATGAGGAAAAACATAATGCTGCTGGCCTCATAGACTGGCGGGTCCGTCTTCCTACGTGCTTCAGCCTTCCATTCATCCAGACTAAATACTCTTCCTCTTCTGTCATTTTTACTTTTGCAGATATTCACTATCATGGTAACCAGATGCAATTGAAGTGTCCGCTAAAAACATGCTGTGCCTTCAAAGCCCTCTACTGCTCCCACCTAGTTTTCAGATGGGCACCTGGCACTTTTGGCTAGGACAAAAACATTGTGGTAGACATAGGACCTTATGAAAGTAAGACAAGCGACTGACCGACCAATGAGAATTGTCAGTGTCTTTTATGAATCGCTTTTTGCGGCCATCACAGTAATTGCTTGCCAAGAAATCAATCAAATATGCAATAAATTTATGTCCTCCTCCTCACTAGATGAGTATATACACCATGCTTGGCCTAAGACCTTACACGTCTGTCTTTGTGTGACTCTCTCTGTCTCTTAGATGGTGATGGTGTGTTGGATGGAAGTACAGCAGCGGGCAGCTGGTTGTCGGTGACCGACCTGCAGCCTTACACCAACTACAGCTTCTGGATCAGAGGCTGTAACACACTGGGTTGTGTTGAGAGCCTGCCACTGAATGTTACTACGCACCCAGCAGGTAAACACACACAAAAACATTCACCTCACAAACTTGATTTTTATTGGAAATACACATGTGCAAACAGATTTTTGATCACATACTTAGAAAATACAAGAGTACGATAGTGGGGTTACGGCCTCTATTATGATAAGGCACTTTTGTCCTCCACTAACTCGTGTATGATATGACTTAAATGGCTATAATTGTAGCTTTGTTTTCAACTCGACACACAAGCTGTGAACCACTGTAACATTTTTATCTCATTACTCTGATTTTAATTGCCATTCTTATGAACTGGAAAGGTTCATTTTTATAGCTTGCTATGCAAAAGAAAAAAAAAACAAAACAATTATTCAATGAGTAGCAGTGACAAACACAGACACACACACACACACGCACAAACACACATCATTGATTTTACTTAATGGTCTGAACACATATTTCTGATTTACACAGCGCACAGTTTTTTGTGTGTGTGTTGGCTGTGTGTGTGTGTTTGTAATTGTGTAGAATAGAGGCTGATTGTGCATACTGATAAATGTCAAAGCTGATCAGTGCAGTCTGGAGATAATGGTAACCAGGCGGCAACACACACACACACACCTATAGACACACATTTTCCCACTTTAGCTAATGTTAACAAAAGTGTTGAATACATCTGCACACACACACACGCACACCACACCCATGTCTCAGTTAGAGAACAACAAAAGACAGACTTCGGAAAGTTCTACTGTTCAAGTTCAAAACAAAGGCATAAGAAAGTATAAATTTTAAATACCAGACGTTTCCTCTCTTTCTATCTCTCTTTCTACCTCTGTGCCTCTGGCATCTCTTTAGACTTCTTTAAGGCAAACTGTCTTGATGCGTCCTTGTTCTGTGAAAGAACAGAGAGAAGATAGTGGAGCAAGAGACAGAAGAGCAGAGGAGGAGGAGAGCAGAGAGAGAGAAGTGAACATAAAAGTGCATAGTTTAAAACGATTAGTGACACCTCTGATATTGTACCTGCTAACACAGCATGAGAGAGACACAGGCTCACCAACGGTGTGTGTCTTTGTGATGTATGTGTTTTGTGTGTGCGTACGTGTGTGTGTGTGTGTGTGTGTGTATGTGTGTGTCAGAGAGGCAGAAATCAACTCGTGTTTCAAGAATTACACACTCGGGGAATGACAATTTTGCTGATCTACTGGAGAGTCTATTTTATTAAAAAATGGAAACCACAGATGGGCATTAAACATATTTTATTGATTAAAATTCAATTATGCATTAATCTTACCTTTTTTAGCTGTTAAAATAAAAAAAAAAAAAAACATTAGGCTTGTAAAAATCCCTAGTGATTTAGATCTACAAGTTGTATAAGATGCCAGCTTAATAAAATATATAGGAAATTGATAAGAAACTTAGAAGAAACACAGACTGAATTTGATATCCATAAGTACTGATTGTAGGCAGCACTTAAAGCTGGATCTTGCTTTAACATTATTTTATTTTATGTCCATTCCAGTGGATTTGTTTTTTGTTTTTGTTGCTGCGTTTTCAGTTGTCCAATCTGTCCCTCTTCCAAACAGATTGATAAGAAATGAGTCAGCAACTCAGAGGAGGAGACAAACTGGATGTGAGGGAAGTGACAAAACTGCAAATAGAGTCAGGACCTCTAACAAAAATGCACAAAGACAGACACACACACACTTTGGGGGGATTGTGTGATGTTTTTTAAATGTGTGTTTCTATGTATATGCACTGTACTAAGGTAAAGAATGTGGATTAATGTGAAGATTTATGTGAGTGAACTACAACTGGTTTTAAATTTGAACCAGTGTTGAAATAGCATTTGGAGGCTTTTTTCACATACTGTGTGTGTGGGTGGGTGTGTGTGAGTGTGTGTGTTTGTAACAGCCATCTTTAGGATAAGATGTCTTCAGCAATCAGTCTTGTTGTAGTGGAAAGAGAGCAGTGTATTTGATTGAAGGGTCACTTTATACATCGGAGGGCCTACTCTTATTTCACATAGTCAACACTACAGTCACTCTCATTTCCTCCTTCTATTTGTTGTCCTTATCTCTTTCTTATTCCGTCTTTCCCCGCATCTTCTCCGTTCTCCGTTAAGAGCACAGCTATCACACTGAATCAAGATGTTTTTACTGATTTTCCAACACTAGCACTATGCTATCATGCTCAGCTGGAAAAGAGGGGCACTGTTGAGAGAGTGGGGTCACAATGCTTTGTGTGTGTATACTTGTGTGTGTGTATGAGAGATGTTGTAGTGGGTGAATATCCGTAAATCTGAACTCTTTTTGGCACTCACAGCCTCCTTTACAAGGATTTTTTTTCTTTTGCTGTTGTGGTTTTTCCTCTTTTGTTCTCTCTCTTCACTCCTGTCTCCTCTTTCCCCAATCATCTCTTCTTTGTGTACTCTGTACACTATAAGCAGAACCATATCTAGATGGAGGGCAGGTGTCATTCATTCAGTATGCAGTTGATTAATTAGATTAATGTCAATGTTTTTTTTTGTTCTCTCTGTTTTTCTTGATCTCTTTTCTATCCTCATTTCATTCCTCTTACCTTGTTTTTCATCACCTCCATCCTTCATCACCTGTTCTTTCCTCCTGTCTCTCACCATCTTGTCTGTTTCCCTTTTGTAGCACCAGATGGGTTGTCACCTCCGAGGTTGGCTCATGCAACTAGTAGCAGCCTGAATGTGTCCTGGTCTGCCCCTGCCCACTCCAACGCACCCGGCCCACTCTGTTACAGCCTGCAAATGAGGACGTCCCCTCAGAGGCCTGTAAAAAGGTGAGAGTGAGTTTTAGATTAATTTATTTTTAGGCTTTAAAAATGCACAGACCCAGTAGATACAAAGTTTGCACACAGTTGGCCACAGCACATGTAAGTGGTGTGAGACAGAGGCATATGTTAATAAAAAGCAATGAGAGAGTGACACATGCAACACTGAAAGATACATTTCACATAATATATATGCGCACCTAAAAAATGTGTACACACATATGCATACACATGTACATGTAAAGGGGTATATTATACAGCACAGCTGAATATGTCACATCAATATGACAGACCATCAGAAAAACAGAGAGGAAATGAGCTGGAGAGACGGGGGTAGAGTCAAATAGACAAAAAAAATCAAAGAGCAGAGAGAGGTAGAGAAAATGTGATGGAATAAAAAGAGAGAGAGGGTGTGCATCTGATATGTATTCATTACATGCTTCCTGACAACAAATTGCAATTTAATCCAAGAAGAGGAGGCTCTCATTCTGTGGTAATAAATAAATGACTAGCTACATGTATTATATATCAGACAGCCATGCCCTCCTCCTCCTCTGCTATGGAAATCTCATTGTTCCCTGATTTATTCATTCATTCATCCCTTCTATCCATCTGATGCTAAATGGTCAACGGTCCCTCATTTATGACAATATTCTTTTACTTTTTCCCAGATTCCTTTGTATTGTTATATGATATGGGATCAGGTGTGACACGGGAATGTGATAAAAAGCTCTACAGATATTGTACATAATGCGAAGATAGTCCCTGTTTAGTGACCATGTGAAACGTGTGTCTTGACACTTTTATAACAGCACACTTAAAATAAAATTAATTTAGAAAGAACACATTAGAACAAATAAAACAGTTACAACGAGATTAAAGTCTGTATGAGATGTATTTATGTCTGAGACACATTAGACTTTCCCATTTACAGAGAAAAAAAAAACATATTTAAGCAAAATCTTCTGTTTCATACACAATACGTTCATCACAACATTTTTCTGTACAAGTAGCTTTTTGCTACTGAATACTTAACAACTCCTTTGTGGTTGTTCAGATCGTTGTCATTTTCATTTCCTACTCTTCACCTCTTCACAAAATTCCTACACAGTTCAAATAATCGCTGCACGTTCAGTATAAGGGGCGAAACTGGCTAAAATGTGAAATAGTTAGCAGCAGAAAGTACAGGTCTGCTTTCCATTGTAACTGTGGTTATATGTGGACTTACCTTAGCTGACCAACACATAATGGGGAGCTGTTCACCACTGAATATCCAAGATCAGGCATCAAAGGGCAAAACAGGAGATGGAGGATAAAGTTAAAAAGGAAAAACTTGGGCTAAAGTAGACAGTAACGACTTGTAAAACTGTCAATAACATAACACAAATGATATGGTCATGATAAAGGAAATACATCACAATGGTAAACAAGACTAATGGTGACAAATTTGGTCATGTTTTTGTCACAACAAACTCTAGATTGACTAACAGATCATTTTTCATGAGGAACCCTGCATCTAGAATAATCTAGTATCTAGCGTAGCACATTTTGGCCAGATCTAAATGTGTGTCAGTAAATGTATGTTTGTGTCCTTTAACCCCTAGGCTTATAGAGAACGCAACAGACACCTATTCCTACCATGTCGAGGGCTTGTCACCGTACTCCCAGTACATGTTTAGAGTGGTGGTCTCACACACACATGGGCAGACAGTCGGCCCCTGGGCAGCCCTGCGCACCGCAGAAGACAGTAAGTACACATTCTCATACATACAAGTGCACACATAAAATGAAAGATACTTGTTAATCACAGATGCATGAATTCACACATCTGTGCCAGTGCACAGAGACAAAATACATAAACAGCAAAAGACAAAAGCCGCTGATAAATAACCATAAAGAAGACTTAAATTATTCCATTGGTGGTTATAAACAAACTTGTTGGTGGGACAGATAAACACTCAGCGCTGCTGTTCTCTTGGCTACCTGTTGGCTGTGGTTGTTGGCATTGTTTTTTTACTACTGAACTGTGCAGCCAGGGTGATTGTGCCAGCAGTCTAGCCAAGTTTCCCAAGTGACTGGCTGGCAGGAGGCTGGCAGCAGCTGGTTAATAGTTGGCCTCTGCCGTCAGTTGGCTGTCAGTGCTGCTGAGTCAAAGTTAAAGTCAAGGAGTCCGACAGATCTCTTGATTTTAGGTAATGATCTAAACAATAGCCTCACACATAAAGCATATGGCCCATGGTGCGAAAAACAGAGCCTCTGCCCAGTTTGCTTTTATTCTCTGAAAGTCTCCAAGGTTTTATTTTATAAAAGTGTATTCATTTCCTGGTGTTAGTGGAGGCGGTCAATATGATCAAGACAATACGGAAGAGAGACAGAGGCAGGACATAGTAAAAATGAAACATGGGGACAGGCAAGATCGGGTGAAACACACTGAGTGAGATTTGCATACTGTAAGGTGTGTGTCTGTGTGTGAGTGACCTAGCCAGTGTCATTGTGGGCTAATTGCTGTAATAGAATCATATTAGCCACTGGAACAGCCTCCTCAGTGCAAAGTTATAAATTAATTAGTACCACGCTATTATCACATACATTATCATTAAGCAGCTGAGATTTGCATACATTGGATACATGCGCCTGTACACACACAGAAATGTGTATGTACACATGTATGTGCAGTGTATGTATACATACACATTCACGTGAACACAACACTGATGCATGCACACACCCATCCAGACACACAATTGCAGACATTTAGGATGCATTAAATTATGGCCCTATGCTTTTCTCATTGCTATTCAGAATTGAATTCCCTCTAGCAAACACACACACAAACACACACACACACACACACACACACACACACACACCCCAGTCTCAAACAGAATAAGCTTTTGTTACATGTTTTTTCCATATACTTGAAAATTATAGATAAGGTGGACAATATGTGTGGGTTTATCTTTGTGTGTACATTTGTGTGTTTTTATGGGAGGGTGGAAACGTGTACAAATCTACTGCTCTCTGTTTTTGCATGTGTGGCCTGTAATAAATGTGTCGATTCTGTCACACTGTGCCCCATCGTTCAGACCTCCATCCCTCTCTTTGCCATCTCTCTGCCTCTCTCAGGCCCCCTCATACACACACACACACACACACACACACTGAGAACATGTGTCATACACACACGTCCATGTCCCCCTTATCAATCACACACCCCCTGATGCTCACAAGCAATAACACGTAATCATGAAGTTTCAAGCAGACAAACTCGACAGACTGACTGACACTGTAACAGTTTAAATAAAGATGTAAAGAAAAAATGGTGTACAAACCCTGTCTTTTTTATGCCTACTGACTTCCATCTCAGTTTAACTTGAACTGAAGTTACAAATCAACAAGAGCAAATCAGTCAGCATTAATCAATAATGAGCAGTCTAAAATAGGCCTGCCCCCTGAAAGTCAGAGATTGGACCCCTCAGTCGACTGAGATTCTTCAAGTCGAGCAGTCCTCGTTGCTTGTGTTTTTTGCCAGTCAGTTTGCAGTGCACTTCTGGGGATGTTTCAGCCCCCTGATTTTGCTGCAGAGTGAGCGCTCTGTACTTTCACACTGCTCTTTGGTACAGGCAGCTGCATACGCCGAGGCAGCTGACCAGAGGAGGAGAGGCTTTGCCCTGTAAGGCTCCGAAATCACGTTATTTTCTCTGCGTAGAGGTGGTGAATTCTAGTGTCTGCAAAAAATGTTGCACATTTCCGATCTGTTGTTAATGAGTTAGCTTGTTTACTATATTACATGAATGTCACTGTTCTGAACGGCCCACTAAACCGCCTTCCGACTTTAAAACACTATATGGGAAAAAAAGGATCAGAAAATCTGATTCGACTGGTATATTTCTGATTTGTGTACAGCCCTACCCTAAAATAGGGTTGGGTGATATATTGGTTATACTCAAGTGATCATGGCTTCTTCCACGTGGGATGTATAACATGACTCTATCATGAACATTGGTTATAAATATGTCACAACATTTTTTTAGGTCACCACCACAAATATGAATCTGTTTATCACATGCAACGTCCATCCCCAATCCATCCAGACCACTCTCCTGGGCGATAGTGTGTGAACAGGCAAGGCACGTGGTTTCGCGTGGTTTCGGATCTGCAGGGTTCCAGGCTGTAACCATTTAGTTGCTTCTTATGACCATGGATCACCAGTGCAACTTGCAGATATTACTAATATATGAACTTGAGAGCTAGGGGCGGCACAGTGATGCAGTGTTTAGCACTGTCGTCTCACAGCAGGAGGGTTCCAGGTTCAAACTGGCTGTCCAGCTGGGGGCATACTTTGAGGAGTTTGCATGTTTTTCTAGGTTCTCTGGCTTCCTCCCACAGTCCAAAGACATGCAGGTTACTTGGTGACTCTAAATTGCCTGTAGGTGTGACTGAGAGCGTGCTTAGTGTTAGCTAGGATACCTCTGGCAACCCTCAACAGGATAAGCAGTTACGGATAATGAGTGAATGAATGAAATAACCTGGAGAGTTGTTAGTTTGTTTCCTGCTCACAGTGAATATATCCTTACAGCTGACAGCGCCGCACTAACCACTCATATCTAACTGTTGACCAGAATATTCATGTTCATCAACACTTTCCGGTCCAAGAGCCGGGTACTTCAGAATCAAAGCACCAGTTGTTCCCTTTTGATTTATGTCATTACAACAACACTTTATTTAACTTTATTAGAGCAGTAGTTTGTTTTGTAGTTTAGTATGTTAGTAGTCTATATTAGTTTAGAGGCGATTTTAAAATATCAATATATATTGTGTATATATATCGTGTATGTGATGTAGTCTAAAAATATTGTCCAGGCCTCGAGACTCTAAAAGCAGGCATCAATATTTCTGCTTCTAAAACACAAAGGCACCAAACATTGGGAATGCTACTGAGACCCCAACTCATGGGGCCATACAGTATAACAAATGATTATGTATTGTGTGAGTGCATGTGAAATGGATGAGTCTGTTTTCCTTTCTGCCCTGTCAGTCCTTTATACACATCCATCCCTTTTCACAGCTCCCTGTGTCATTGTCATCTTAATAAATTACTCACAATTACATGTCACATCTTACAATTGAATCTTACATCCAGTCACGGATGTAGAGTACCTACTATTGTGTCCAATCATTTTAAAGTATGCATAAAAAAATCTTTTACCATAATAATAGAATACATGATAGATATGGAAGCTTTTAATAAGAAGGGATTTAAACCCATGATGGGAGAAAGCCAAGTGCGGCCAGATTGGATTTTCAAACATTGATGTGTAATTTGTCACCATAAACCCATCCTCTCGTCATCTTGGCAGTGACAGGAAAGGCTGCATTCCCCTCCTAATCTCCTCTCCCACACGCTTCAAGAAATGACAACCTTAGCAGGCACTTTTACATTTCATTCAGTATGATTTCATGTCTCGTAAGGCCCAGAGTTATTATGAAATTTTATGTTGTCTTAGTCCAGCGCAGTTCATACTTACAGTGTTCACTCTTACAAAAGAGTAAAGTACTCATACAAACATCTTACACATGCTCAAGTGACACATAGATCTTAACAAACATGTTTTTATAGTGCCATCCTTTGGGTTTTACCCCTTTAGGAAGAGTTCCCCTGAACCTCATGTGTGCTTGGACATGTTAGCTGTGACCTTGCAAGGTTTCCACTTTGTTACTGACCTATAAATACTATACTGTATGTTGACATTGACCTTCATTAACAATAAGGATTCACGTATATATTACTTTTATACTCTCCTTCACTCTTTTTCATATACTTTTTTTTTCTTGTCTTTGATCATTTTTCCTCCAACTCTTTGTGCTCAAGCATGTAAAGACAGAAGGACAGAGCAGGTTTCACCTCTTCTATTTGACGGACTAGCCCTTAAGTATTTACGAGAGCGTCAGAAGGGGAGGGAATATAGAAAAAAAGAATGTAAGAAATTGAAAGGAAAAAGCGAGGAAAGAAAAATGGAGAGAGCAAAAAGGTAAAATGAGGAATTGAGGAAAAAAGAGGACGAGAAGAAAAGAGAAGGCTAATGACAGAACAGAGGAAGAGAGAGACCCACGCTTCCTCCTCTCCTTTTTATCATTCCATTAAAGTTTTATATCCATCTTTTTAATGTAATTTGGTCCCTATGAATTCCTGCCGCTGCGGAACAGACAGACGGCTCCTGTGAACATAAACTCTAGCCGTGTTGGACAGCTCCCTTTCCTCTGTCTACTCCCATGTTCACACTAGCTAAGTGATCTAAGAGAGAGAGAGAGAGAGAGAGAGTGTGTGTGTCTGTGAGGAGACGTGTGTATGTGTGTTATAAAGTGTTATAGGGAGTATGAATAAAGCACCGTTTTGACAAAATGATCTTAGCCAAGCAGTCTTAGAAAGTAAGCCTGTGTGTGTGTGTGTGTGTGTGTGTGTGTGTGAACATTAAAGAAGCACTGTTTAACTAAATTGAACTTAAAGCAGAAAGTGAGAGAGAATAAGCACGAAGGAGAAAAATGCCGCAGAAATTAGGTTAGAGATAATGACAGAACACAAAGAATTCATGTTATTTAATGAATGAGTGACTGCATTCATAAAATAATAATAAGCCTACCTTATTTCCCAGTATTCTCCAGTATATTTTCCAGGGGGAATGTTAAGCATAATCCCTTTGAGATATAGCTGGAATATTTTAAGAAACTATTACACATTCATTACCTGAACATCTATTTACATGTTGCTCTGTTATATATACCGTCAGAACCAATGGGAAAATTACATTTCTGTAAATAAAAATAATATAATTCCTCAGCAGTCACAGAGTTTTGTAATATTTTTAGAATTCCTGCTAAACCGAATCAATTCCCACAGATTTGAATATATTCCCACATAGTATTTTTTATGCCATATATTACTTTGCACTGTTTAGTTCTCTTTCTGTGGCACATGGATGCATTAGAAGGTTACCTGGCATTTAGTAAATCACCCCAAATAGTCAGTGTCTGAAAAGGTTACTGAAAATTTTGAATGATTGACATTTCAGGTATCGTGATGGTAGTAGTTACTTAAAGGCTAATGTACATCTCATATACTCGTGACGTTATACAAATCAAGCTCCTGACCTTGGTCATGCATCATCCTCTTTCTCACTGCCTCTTTCAGTGTCTCCTAAAGCAGAAATGACATTAAATAATCTTTAGAAAAAGCAAAGATATGAAATGCAATGTAAATTCTCACCGTATTGCTTGTCACGTTTTGACACCATGTCATAAGCATCTTGATTACAGTAAAGCTCAGCGTTTGTCCTCATTATGACTCCTAGGAGCCTCGACTCACCTTCAAAAGCCCAGTCACCCACATACACACACTCACAAACACACACACACACACACACACATGCACGCACAGGACCCTGTGAGAGGCTAAAAATAATACCCTTCCTCTTCTCTTCACATGGATACACACAGATGTACACACTTACATCTACACGGGCCCTTACCTACACATGCACACAAATATGCACAAGGAGGTACATAACATGTATGCACACACACACACGCACACACACACACACACACACACACACTCCTCCCTTCCCCTCTCCCAGCATGTCAGTTGATTGTGTTATTACTATGCTAACCAAATCCTTATAAATGTGATTTAAGGCTTGGCGGCCCCGCACTCCTGTTTTAGCCTTCTGCTACTGTGTTTTACTGGAGAGAGGAGGAGTAACAGTGGGAGGTGTGGAGGGAGGGATGAAGGGAGAGGGGAAAGAAAGAGGAAAAGGCATGGGGGAATGAAGAGGTCGGAGAGGTGGGGAAGAGAGAAAAGGATGAGTGAGAGACAAGGGAAAAGAAGAACAGTTGGGAAGGGGAGGACAAGAGATGGGAAAATGGAGGAGTTCAGCGAGAAGGCGAAAAAAAGAGATAAGGAGTCGGGAAAGCAGAGAGAGTGGGGTTGCTACGCATTCCCTCAACACTCGTTCCCTCCTATCCAGAGAGCAGTAAAGCGTCAGTAAAATAAAAAAAGGAAAAAAGCATCACCTGCATCTTAAATGAAAATTTCAATTGAAAAACTTAACAGCCCTTCAAATTGCAGAATTTTACACGCGCCAGTAAAGCCTAAATAACACTCAACACTTAGAGGGAGAGGTGGACGGGGGGAGGGGAGTGGGAATGAGGGAGGAATGGGGGGTGACAACGGGGGTTATTTTGGGTGGTTGACGGGAGCTGGATCAAGGTGACTCCATTGTGTTTTGTGGTATAACAATTGCTTTTGAGGACTTTATATCTTTTAAATGTGTGTTTTTTCATGTCTGTTGGAACCGACAAACACTTTGATCAGGCAGACCGAAGGAATTACAGTGAAGCAGACAAATAGACAGAAGGTCTAATTAGACAAACAGGTAGAGAGACACCTTAACCCTCCAAAGATGGACGAGAACGCAGTGAGGTGCTCAGACAGGCCGGCAGATAGGCACATAGACAGACAGGGCTCCTTGGTTATTCGTGGGGTTCAGTGGACCTTTGGTGGTAATTGAATCAGTGTGAGTGCTGAGTAGAGCTAGCATAAAAACCTGTTAACCCAAAAGGTCAACTCTCTGCATTGTTTATTTAGCAGGGAGACCAGAGAGAGAGGAAGCGAAAGAGGGAGAGAGACCGCGACACAAAGCGCAAGTAACAGAGAGGGACAGAGGAAAATGAGAGAGAGGTAGAGAGGGGGAGGGAAGGAAGGGGTCAGAGAGAGGAAGAGAGAAGAAGGAAGAGACAGACAGACAGACAGAGGGAGAGATGTAAATAGAAAGAAAGACGGCTTGTTGGTGGGACAATTTGTGATCTGTAAAATCAGCCAAGCTTTACATTACCATTTTTATGCTGTTGTTTATTTGTGTGGGAGATAGAACTAAAAATGTGCGTGTGACTTACTGTCTGGCTGCCATTTTAATGTATTTTTTAATCTCACTTGTTATGAGTCTCTCTGTTTCTGACTGTACATCATATTGTGTGTGCACATGTGGTCAAACTTCATGCCAGTTTTTTTATGTTGCCTTATTTATCAGTAAATAGAAATGGGGGTCATTGGGGTCCATCAGTAAATTCACCAAAAACAAGACTTTTCATATGATTTTAACTTTTTAAAAGGGTTTACCTGCTTTCCTTTGTTTGTGTTTTGGTAACAAATTACAATATGAGTTGTAAAATATGGGAGACATCCTAAAAAAGGTTATCACAGTATTCAAATTAATAGGGATGCACCAATGTTGAAATTATGGGCAGATACTGATGTTTAAAATAACAATTTGGGCGGTAGCCAATAGCCAGTAGCTGATACTGATGTTTTTTCTATTGTTGCATAGCTTGTGTTTGTTGTTATTTATTTCCCCTTTTGTGCCAGGTAAACAAAGAAATCTACACCATAAAATATAACTCAACTGTTTCAAAGTAATTTAAACGAATGAGCACAAATTTGATGATACATATTTATGAAACAACCTTTAATCTAATCATTAACATGAAAAATGTCTTTTAACCTTTTTTACGATATATATCATAACTCCTTTAATATCTATTTTATATTACTTTAAAAACATCATTAAGTATCTTGTTCACTAAACTCTATTAGTTTCTTGCCAAAACTACATTTTACAAGATTACATTGAACTCATCATGAGAACACTATAATTTACTTTAGACTAATACTCATTTTTACTGAAAAGAGCTTGAACGCATCATAACGCAGCTCAGTGCGACCTCTGTGAGCTGTTAGCTGCGGCCTCCAGCTGCTAACAGCTAATGCTTACTAGCTCCCCTCCTGCCAATTTCAACACAAGTTTATTGTTCACAATATAGCATTATCAGGGAAACAACAGGGTGCGTCCTCAATCACAGGGATAGTGAGTTTTCTGTTCCCTTAATCCTGAAGGTGTCCCAGTGAAGATCTCTCACACTCACTGTTTTTCTTGTACCTGCTGATTAATTCAAGTTTGTGGCCATTAGATCTGAGCTCTGCTTTTTAGCCTGCTCACACCGATCTGACACAACAGAAAAACACTGGTGAATGCCATCTTATTTGCAATAGGTCAATGACAGTCAGTAAGGTGAATATTGACCGATAACGATGTTCAGCCAATTAATTAGAGCATCCCTACAAATTGAATATGAGGCAAAGCATTAGAATTTTGAAAAGCGTTATAAGCACTGCTATAAACTTTTAGGGATAGCCGAAGTATCTTTGGCCAAACACTGAATGTTGTTTGTCATCCCAGTCTATATGAAGTAAGGCCCAACAATTAGTAGATGGTCTGCAAAATACACATTCTTACACAACTGCTGTCTTATGTGCAGGCATGCTGACATACACATATACATGCTTGCACGCTTTATCTCTCACACACACAGTCATGCACGCACACTCTCAACCGCTCATCTTCTTTCACCCTGTCTCTCACACACACACACACACACACACACACACACACACACACACACACACACACACACACACCGCCATCTGGGAAAGCCGTTAGCGGTTAGCGGTAGCACTTAGCGACGCAGCACGCTCCCTCAGTCCGCTCAGTCACCTTGATCTGCTTGCCCTTCACACAGCACCATTACTGCTATACTGCATCACTGTGGGTGTGGGCATGTGAGTGTGTGTCAGGAAGAGTGTGTGTCTACGTATACGGACATGCATCTGTGTGTGTCCATTATAGAGCAGTACAGTGGGATGTAAATGCCGGGGGAGGAGGGGGGAAGGGGCATTACCTTCAAATGAGCTACCGTGGAGTGAAATATCCCCCTGACTAGTCTTGTAGGGTCTTATCCGTGCATGGACATGTGCACATCATGTGACTGTGTGTGTGCATGTGGCCTTCTGATGTGCGTCTCTGTCTCCCTGCATACTTCTAGTGCTGGTGAGGACCATTTCATTTCCTGGACATAAGAGTTTAAGACACTCCTAGGCATTGAGAATGGTGGTGAACATAAATACACAGTAGACCCAAATTACAAATCTAGTCGCTCTCAGAGACCACAGCTGTGGTTCTGTGAAAAAGGTCTTGGTCGTAAATGTGATACATTTACAATCAATTTGGTCTCCTGACCTGAAGTTTCGTAAATGTTCCAAGTAATTACCAAACTTATGGGTCATATGTATGGCTGGGGGTTGTTTAAATAACTATGATGCCAGTATCGATACCAGTACCATTAACATGATACTGATAGCAACAGAATACTTTCTTCAATACCCATTAATGTGAATGGAGTGGCATGTAGTATAGCCATACTTTTGAACGTTTCTCGGTACACTGCACTGCCAACTCTGTCAGTACATCCGACTTGACTTCACCACACCACAGACTGCATGAGTTGTAGCAACTGCTGCTGCAGGATTGCGAACTCTGCACCAGAAACAGTTGTGAGGGTCTACCCTGCCACCACACGCACACACGACGACAGGGCTAACTGCAAGCATCACACAGCTAACATTACCTAAGGGCTATTACTGGATTTAATGACAGAGTCAGGCCGTGTCAGTATCCCTGTGAGTATGTTAGGGCAGTTTAACACCTCAGTGTTGGATGTTAGCCACTGCTGCTGTGTTAGCTTGTGCTAACCGGGCAGAGTTTGCCTGAAGGAGAGTGGCTCTGGGGATAGCAGCAGCAAAAAGTTTGCTGATCTGGTGGGGTTGTGTTGGGATCACACTCCCATGGCAGGTATCATTTGACTGGAGATATTTTGATACTACTTGGAACTGGGTTACTTCAGCTGATAACTTACAGGTATCGAATATCAATACTCAGCCCTAGTCACATGAGTGTGTTTGCATGCATGTGCATGTCATATATTTGTTTTTAGCAAAACCAGTGCGAAGTTTGACTACATTGTTTCCAGCAGTCCAGCCTGGTATACACATGACCTCCTCAGTTCTCTACTGAAAGATGCACACACTCACATTCAAACACAAGAATGGTATAAGTCCACAAATACAATATTGGTTTGCTCAGGGAGAAACAGAAAGTTGAAGAGAGTTTTCATATTAATCCCTTGGACAGGGATGGTAAAATCACTCTTTGTCCTTCTGATGTCATTCTTGACGTTACTTGTCAAATAATTCTTAAGAACAAATCCCCCTCCTCTCTCTTCTCTCACTCTTTTCTAAACACGCACATAGAGAGCATATTTATCTCTTGCCCTTTTTTTCTTTTCCCCTCCTTGTCTCTTTATCGATTTCTTTCTCTCTACCTGCAGGTCCAGGACCAGTGGACACTCCAGCTGTATCCAGGCTCCATCCTAGAAGTGTAACAATTACCTGGGTTCCTCCCTCTCAACCAAATGGCCTCATCACCAATTATACCCTCTATCTTCGCCCCAGATTTATTGCTTCTTTAGATTTTAAACCCAGCTCAGCCTCCAGCACAACTCAACTCAGCTTCAGCTCAGGTCGTAACCCAAGCCTAGTGCCCAGCACTGAGGCTGCATATCTCAACACGGGTCATAACCTCAGGCCACCATCCAGTCTTCCCACCCCGGGCTCAAGCCACATCTCCATGTCCACCATCAGCACGGGCAGTAATGAAAGCTCAAGCACGATCCAAAGCACTAGACCCAACCTCCTTTCTAACCCTTTCTCTAGCTTGATGCCTGGTGTCACAGAAGACAATCACATCCAGTCTACTGGTGTAAGCAATGCAAGCCAAGGCCCTACTTCCATCTCATTTAACCCCACTCAGCCCAATACTGCCAGCGTAAACCCAAGCTCCAATCTTTTACTCTCAAACCCAGAGCACAATGCAGCCAGCTCTAATACTGAACATAATCTAAAACAAGACTCCCTCCACAGACCCATTTCTGATTTAACTGGTGCAGCTTCAGATTTAAGTCCATCCCTTCTATCAGTCACTGTTCCAGGGAACACTACGAGCTACACTTTCCTCGACCTGCTGTCATACCAGACCTACAGCCTCAAGGTACAAAATATTACAATGATACTATGTTATAATACAATACTGCAGTGTGTAGTGTGATAGATTAAACATTGTATTATGCATTTACAAAAATGCAATTACATATTTATTACATATACAATAACAAGATTTTTTTTATTGGTAGTTCAATATTCATACAGTCATAGATGATACTGAATTTCAAAATGTCACTGCACCCATTATTTTTGTGGCGGTTCCACTTTAATAGTTATTGTATCAGGCAGTTAAAGGTGTCAGATTTATTTATTGACTGAGAAATACCAGTAGAATAAATCATGTTATAAACTGTTCTTATCACTATATAATTGATGATTTACTGATGAAAGAAAACTGCTAGTTTTACAATGATAACATGAGAAACATGTATCACATTATGATGTGACAAAATTGTTTTCCAACATCTAGCTGGAGGCGTGCACTACTGTGGGTTGTTCGGCGTCTAGGATGTCTCAGGACTTCCGAACCCTCCCAGCTCCTCCTGAAGGGGTTCCTGCACCTCACCTTTACTCCGACACCCCCACCTCTGTTCTCCTGTCCTGGGGTGCACCGGAGTTGAGCAATGGACTGTTGGAGCGGTGAGATTTGATCACATACACACACTTCAGTCCCTCTGTGATACTCCTACTATTTGTATATAAATTGTATTGTATCTTATACTGGGCGAAGGTGGCTGATTGAACGCAGAGTTGCTGGGACCAAACAAGTCTCCACAGTGGGCCATCTCCCACCAGACCCTCCCCCGCTTTCCTACCTTGACTCTTCATCTGCTCTCAGTCCCTGGACCAGCTACCAGTATCGACTCGTGCTCTATAATCAGGCTGGCAACACCACAGGTCAGATCACTTTTATGATCTTAAATGAAATTAAATAGAATTTGACTAAGATTTGTGTATGTTAAAGATAAGTGCTTCCACTCTTTGTTTTTCACAGTACGATCTTTAACCTCATATTGTTCCATACATGCAGGACCCTGGGTCAATATCACCACCAAACCTTCTCGTCCAGCTGGTCTCAGTCCACCGAGGGTGAAGGTCTTGGGGCCAGAGTCACTCCAGGTGTGGGCACCTTTTGTGAAGCTTACTTCTGTCAGGTTCACTTAAAACCTCTTGGATCTGGCATGAGTGTGGCTGAAGCACACAAATAAACTCCAAGTCAGCTTTGTTACTTCTGATAGTGAATTACAATATCTCCTGTTACATTCAGCAGATAGAAGGTTTAAGAATCTCAGTAGGAGCCATTAGAATTCAAAAAGTGTTTGTTTCTTTAAACAGAAAATACACAAAACATATAATGCAACTTCAGTCACTCAGAGTAGAAAAGACAAAGCAATGTCACACTGATTCCTCTGTCTTTCCTTCTTGGGATTTAATGAGAAAGAAAAACATTCAACTCAAGGTCCCCTTCAGAAAATGGGAGGGGCTGTGACCCTGTCTGAGGCAGCTTCCTTCCTGTCGGCCATTTTGAAGGAGGGGCCAGAGTTAAATTCCACCACTGGCTAATCCCACATCAAGGCACATCAATGAAAGCCACTGAAACAATATTGTGTGCATGCACACACACACATAGTTAGGCGCACATACACATGCACTCACAGCCCTGCACTAATGCTAACTGCAGAAAAATGCTAATGCCTGTCATCATTTCAGAACCGCCCCTGTCATCTCTGCAGCGGCACAGCTTTAGGGGTCATAGGTCCAAGCGGGAAAGTGTTCCTTCCTGGTTGTTGCTAATTGGACAGACAGGCAGGCTGCTTCCTGGTTACCAATTGACCTTGACAACACAGACAGGGTTTTGAGTATCTCTCTTCATTCTCAAAATGGTTTATTTTTCACATTACTTCTTGCACATCAAGGTATTCACTTTGTCTTGACCATGTCTTGCCTGTTTTGCACGTATTCCTAATATTCAGTGATACTCTTAACGCAAACCCTAGTGAATGTCCGCTCTTCTGATAATTCGGTGGCATCTCTTATTTACAGTGTCCTTTTGGCTTCATCAGATTGTGATTCTGTCAGGGATAAAGATCGACACATAGATTGTTGTAATTCAGGCTTTTTATTGGACTATGATGGCAGAAAAAGACCTAAGCAAAGCAAAAAAAAAAAATCACACATACAAAATAGCTTTTTTGTACACACTTTTGTAATTCTACAGATATTGTGCCTGTGTTCAGAGGTTTGGTACAAAAAAACTTCAAAGAAGGACAGATAATGTCCGAGAAGGTAAGCACTCTAAATGTATGTGTCTGATTCTTTATTAGTGTCTGATTCACAGCTAGAAGAGATTAGTTTCTCATGCTCACACTTGTTATCTCTACTGGGACAGTTGTGCTTTTGTTGGTACAATAGTTAGTTACTCTGAAGGGATATTGATTCATTTCAAATTAAACCAGCAATTTTATTTCAGTCTCATTTGGATCTGTGACCCATTGCAGATATTTTTAGGTAACTTTTTTCACCACCAATCAGAATAAACACAGTCAGAGATTCAGGACCTGATCCCAAACCCTGAGACTTTGTTTGCAGGATAACAATATAAATTTACCTTAATATGGAAGTGATAACGTTGATGTATGAATCAATAGATTGTAAAATGTGATTGTCAGCTGCAGAGGTTGGCACACGCTCAGTGTCTTTGAGTTTTTGCTGAATATAATAGCACGGATACACAAAGGCACACACACACACCACATACACCATGCCCTAACACACACACACACACACACACACACACACACAAACACACCTATTCTCTCACACTACCAACTTTATCATCTGTCTTTCTCTCACTCTCTCACTCACTCGTATACACATAAACACATACAAATACACACACACACACACATACTGTACTGGCCTTAGCCCCAGTGCTCCGTGTCAGCCCAGGGTCTCTGCTGTCTTCACCATCTCCAGATTACATCAGGCTATTCAATCTGTAAATGACTTCCACCACAAAGCACACCCAACACGCACTTTGGGAAATGAGCTACCTAACTCAACATGACCCTGCCCATATGTGGTTGGGTGTGTGTGTGTGTGTGTGTGTGTGTGTGTGTCCTGTATCACCTCACAGTGTCACTTGTTAAATGAATATCAAGGTTGCATGAGAAGTAATTATTCTTGACGTTCATTCATAATACTCTCATCAACATTGACCACTTAATCACCTAAACTCATAAGTCTCAACAAGCTCTGAACTGATCAGTTATTGTACATGACAGTCTGTATCCATAAATGTGTTAGAGCATATGTGTGTGCACGTGTGCTTACGCAGTGGTTCAATTTAGGTTTTACTGTGTGATTGTATTTGAATGTATAAACGAAACGTTTATTGTATAGATATGTGTAATCCAAACGTGTAGTGGTGTGTGTGTTTGTAAGTATGTGTGGTACCATTTGTGTGTGTGCCAGTTACCTTCATCTTCACTCTGAAATGCTGACAGACTGAACTGTTTCCAAATCAGATGCAGTGCTCGACGACAGCAAGCTTTTGTTTTTGCATGCAGCAATTCCATTACCAGCCGTTTTCATTATTTTAGCATGGTGTTTGTGCACGTGCGCGTGTTTGTGTGTGTGTATGCCCTGTTTTAAATTTGATGAAAGGAATCTTCTGCTCAAGTCAAAGTCAGGTTATCTGTCCCCACAAGAGTTTAACTAACACACACATACACACACACCGTGACCATCCCGAAGCACGACATTCACACACCCAGGTGACAATGTATGCACACACAGATACTACCTGCATGATATCACTGCTAACACTCAACTGACCACATACATTCACACTGTGAGGCAGATATGCATTTGCATGAGCACACACTGCAAGATCTGCACACGCGCATACACACACACACACACACACACACACACACAAACACTGTGCCATGACTTCCTGTAGTTCATCCATCTAAAAGCTTTCTGCCGTCCTCAGCATGCCGAGAACATTTCCGATGCCCAGCCAACCAATGAGATGACTTTTCTGGGATAATGATAGGACAGTTAGAAGGATTAAGTGAACTGGGCCTTTAGTTTTCTCTGCGCTCTGATTTATCCCAATACTGTATTTAAAATGAACAACCCAGAACTTAAATGTAACACATTTATGTTTCAGGTCACATGGTCTCCCCCTCTTATTCCCAATGGAGAAATCCACGGCTATGAGATCCGCCTCCCAGAACCCCGCATCTTCCACAACAGTGGCAATGCTTCTGAGCTCAATGTCACAATAACGGACCTCATTCCATATACAAACTACAGTATTACTTTGTTGGCATGTTCCAACGGAGGTGGCCATGTTGGAGGATGTACAGAAAGCCTGCCCACGCCTGCTACCACATTCCAGTCAGTCCCTGAAGGCCTTGAACCACTGTCCGTAGTGGCAGTCAGCGAGTCCTTCCTGGCCATTTCCTGGCAACCACCAAGTAGGCCCAACGGACCTAACATCAGGTAAGATGGATATTACACAAAAAAACATATATTTTATGAGTTAGATTGCATTCCAAAGGCCAGCTGTTGTGTCACCACATGTCACCTATGTGTCATCCAAAACGTTGTACTTGAACACATCGCAGAGACTACAGCCAACAAGTATGTGTGTTCTGTGCCTACGTGAAAGGAAATAACTCCATAGCAGCAGGTGGCAATTATCCGTATTCTTCACTCAAAAAGGGAAACCGAAAGACTGGCTGGATGGATTACAGATACTAGTTAGCACATTGAATGCTCAAATGGATGCTGAAAGAACAAAGCATATCTACCGTATGCCAGCAAACAATAACTCAAACAATTAGAAGCTGTTTCTGTTAATGGCAAGAAAATAATTTTACCTAATATAATAAGTTTGTTTGTATCTCACGCCCTCTTGACTAGCTGTTTGTTTACTTTCCTCACTTCCGATTAGACAAAAGCCAGCTAGTGTCAGCAGTGAGAGACACACTGTAAAACCTAGGCCTGCAGACACTCACTGACAACCCGAAATTGACCAAAAGCCGACCATTGGCTTAATGTGTCAGGGCCCTAAATTGAAGGTATATTGGTGAGACACTGATATGCAACAATGCCCTGTCACAGATGAATTATCTTGGCTTTCTTTCTCATCAGCAGTGCAGTCAACTTGCGTGTGCTCGATTGTACCACTAGTAAAAAATATCCCAGTAAATAACATGAGCCATCTGTTGTCTAAACTTGTGTACACACAAGAACAACATAAAGTACAAAATGGCAGAAGAGGGATTGAACTACTTTGATTTTACATTTACACCATTCACCAGCAATCTTTACATGATTCTGCCAACATTCCCACTGTGAATCAGATGTGTAACTGCTTTCAGAATGCACAGAAACAAATTGCTTCTATTGATTCCTGGTGGTTGTGAGAATTTAACCAAATGAAAGAAAAGTAAGAAGCCAATGTGCATCCAAAAACCAATGCTTCTAATGAAGAGCTAATAGGAGTGGACCCCAATCTGTGTAACCATCACAGCTTTACATAATTTGAATCGGCCCTGCGGTTTTATTCATTAGCGAAAGCCCAAAGTTAGAAACCTGGCAGCCAAGACTGAAATCTACAGCGTGTTGTTATTGAGAAACACATTCTGGAGATGTTCAATTGTTGCTGGAAAACCTAAGCAAACAAGCAGATAGTAACACGTTAACAAGCTGCTAACATGAGTGCCCTGGTAATGAGCTAAGTGTTGTGCATTTTTTAATCAGTATTTTCTCAGTCCTAATGCACATTCTGGTCCGTTTTGTTCTGTCCTGTTCTACTCTGTCGGTGATTAGGCCTAAAATAAAGGTCCATTTTCCTGGCAGGCGATTAAAATGCATGAGCCCGTCTCTCTGTTCTGCTCTGCTCAGCTCTGTGTGTTTGTCTAAGTGGGTTTGTTAAAAGGCGGCATTAAGCCCTTCTCTTCTGATTACAGCAGAAATTAGCATCACTGTGGGGAGAGGAAAACACAAACCCTGCAGAAAAAAACAACAGAGGGAGGGGCGCTGGGAGGGAGGGGTGAGATACAGTGAACGCAAAAGAATAGAGATGATGAAAAACAGCAGAAGAGGAGGAAATGAGCGATAAGGAAAAGAGTCAGTCGAAAATTATGTGTGTATGTGTGTGTGTCTTGCCATGTGGGTACGGTGTGCTCATACTGGAGCATTTGCCAACATGTGTTGGGTGTTAATGCATTCCTAAACATCCAACCATGTGTGTGTGTTTTCCTTCATTCAAATTTCCCCTTCAGATACAAGTTGCTCAGACGTAAAACCCACCAGCCCCTGGCCATCGCCACGGTCCCTACGGTAACAGCCATGTCCCCTCCCCCCACTGAAGATCTCCATCGCTGGCTTCATGTTTACTCCGGCACCAAATTGTTCTACCAAGATAAAGGCCTAAGCAGGTGAGATTACTGAAATGAGCTCTAGAGCAAACGCCGGCGCCGCAGCAAACCGTGTGTGCAGAGCCGATCGGCGAGCTGCCGCTGATGCCGATCTTTTAATACCGCTCAAAGATACATTAAGCAAATATCCCAAAGAATTAAATTGTTTTTCACACAGCGTCCCCTAATCTCAGTTTGGCACTTGGTGGAAGCTAATTTTTTTTCCCTCTATGCTTGCTAAACGGCTCTGGGTGTGCTCTTTTCGGGTTTGTGTCTCTACTGTGCTTTATTCACGCAGCACACTGACAAACTTTTAAACGTGTCAGCACTTTTCACTTTGGATTTTTTTTTCAATTATGTCCTAGAATGTACTTTATGAGAAAGTAATTTGTGTTTGTTTAACAGAAGTCACTGTATTAGCAGGAGTAACAGCAACTTTAAAGTGAACAGATTGATAAAGGATTGATAGAGCATCACTGTCATGTCTGTTATTTCTCTTAGTTCCTTCAATGAAGGATTGACTCACAAGTCAGTTCTTGCACCAACAGCTGGTCTATAGTTGCATTTGTTTTATTTTCTTACCCAAGATATGTTGAATGATCGATAGAAGAAACTACTTTTTTCAGCCTTTTATTCAGAATCCATTTGTTGCTTTTAACTCACAAGGAAAGTAAAACATTTTGTTGCCCCCTTACCAAAAACACAAGTCTCGTTTCTCAACAGATTCACCCGTTACCAGTACCAGTTAGTGGTGTATAATGACGTGGGCTATTCCTCAGGAGAGATTGTAACCGCGGTGACCATGGCGGGGGTTCCCCACCATCCTCCGTCTCTGTCTGCCCACGCTATCAATCACACTGCTGTACAGGTCAACTGGACACAACCCTGTAAGATTACCCTCTCTCTTAAACACACATACTCAAACACACACAGTCACGAAGGACTTCTATGGCTACATATTCTGTGAATGTTGTTCTGTGACCTGACAATTATCATAAAAGTGAAAATAGAGATTCAAAATTATGTTTTTTTTTCCGGCCCCCTCACTCTTCTCCCTCTGTCTTTGTGTCTTTATCAGCTTTGCAAGACCTACAGGGCGAGGTGGAATCTTACATTCTGACAATAGCGTCTGTCGAGTCAAGTCAAATCTTGACTTTCCCTCCTGAGATCATCTCCACAGTGATAAGTGACCTCTGGCCCAGTACCACATATCTGTTATCATTACAGGCATCCAACGGAGCACATAACACAACTAAGGCAACAGTAAACGTCACCACAGAGGATGGAGGTATGTGTATATTTGTGTGATATTTGGCCAACAGTTTATTGTAGGAATTGGTTAAAATTTGCCTTCTTTCCCCGGAGATGTGTAAGCTGTATTTATGAGCGTGTCATGTACAGTACGTAAATTCAATACATCCAAGAGGGGTGTCTGTGTTAATGTGTGCTTCTCTGCAACTCTGTGCTTCACAGGCGATGTTAAACACATCATGTAGTGAGGCATGAAATCAATACAAAGTGTGTGTGTGAGGCAGATTTAAGGTGTTGTAAAATGCTTGTTGGCACCACGCGCAGAGAAACACACGCGAACCGCACACATACCCACACACACAAGCAGTGTTCTACCTGTCAGACAAGACGGCAAACATGGCTGGCCCCATGTCTTTACAGCACAGTTACAACACATGCTATAATCTTATCCAAAAAGTTAAACTAGATATTCTGTAATTATAAAAAAAAAGTTAAATACTATCTTCCATCAAAATATGCTGTGACATCATTACAACACATGTCTTTATTGGAGGTCTCACTCTCAATATTTGTAAAATGAACACCTGTAACTTTATCAGGATGTAAAATCTGGAGCTCTGAGAGAGTGTATTAACCAGAATCTGAGCAAAGTATAGATTCTCAGATCTACCGGTATTTCCCTCTTCAAGCAGGGTCAGCTTTTACTATCTTTAGCTATGAACTGCACAGGCTATCTAACTGTCATCATGACTTTTTTCTCCATTTCCCTCTCCAACTCTCAGCCAAGTCTCTCAGCAGTTAAGGGTTAGCTTTCAAATCACTCTGTGTAATCATATGTCAGAGACCGTTCGCTCTGTCTGTTATTTTCTTCCAGTCTTCATCTCCATCCCGATCCCTCTTTCCAACCGTCTCCCTGTCTCTTTTTCCCCTTCACAGTTCTCTTTCCTTTTCAATATAATCATATGTCAGAGGCCTCTCTCTTTCCCTCTAATCTGAGCAGTATAATAAAAAGTGCATTAAAAACATTAGAAAATCATTAGGTGCTAAAGGCAAAGCACGGCTCGTTTAACTGAGAGGGCTCTGGAGGTAATTTCATTATTTTACAGCCATAAGAGTACACACACACATACACACACACACACACACACACACACACACACACACACACACACGTAGACCAAGGCCAAATATATTTTAACTAATGCAGCTCAACCCTACCAACCATCCTAACATGGCCTGCAATCTATAGGGCAATGCTAACATCAGGACTAATTGGCAAGAAAAATGTGTGTGCGTGTGTGTGTGTGTGTGTGTGTGTGTATGAGTAAAAGGGGCTCAGTGTGCAGTATTGCGTTGATAATGCCATCCTGCAGTAAATGAAATGTAGAGCAGTAGGTTGGGTTTAGGTAAGTGCATTGGCAGCAAATGAATTGGGTTAACTTCTCTTAGCTGAGTGCATTTTCACTTAGAATAATAGATGGAGTCTGTGTGATTACCTCTCTCACACACCATCGCTCATATTCTCGTCCTCTGTTTGGTTCTCTTTCTCACTTTTCTACACACAACTTTATTTTGTTATACACTTAAATTAACAATATTCTGAGCTCTCTCTTCCACTCTTTGACTTTTTCATTTCGCCCACAGTGTCTCTATATCTTCTCTCGCTGATTAGCTCTTGTCCTTTATTTGTCAGATTTTCCCGTGTCCTTCACTGTCTCTGTCATTCATGCCTTCCTTTTGCCTCTGCGTCTGCAACTCATTTTCTATATTATATATTATATACATCTATATATATATCTATCTATATCTATATATATTCTATATTCTTTATTATAAAAGTTTCAGTTTATTATCAGTGTCCTTTGTGGATGTGTTTAAAGAGAATGTTTTGTAGGAGTGAACTCAGGGAATTAAAGAAAGTCGTGGAATTTGATCGTCAGGACAATGAAAAAGAGAGAATATTAATGACACAATACACAAAGGTTGACATTATCATTCACTATTACCTATAAGACCAATAAAACATGAGGGAGTGAGCTGATTATTCAGAATCAGTCTATTATTCTAGTGAAATGCACTCAGGTAAGTGAAGTTGACCCAATTCATTTGCTGCCAATGCACCTACCTAAACCCAGCCCACTGCTCTACATTTCATTTACTGCTAGATAGCATTATCAACGCAATTCTGCACACATAGAGACACACAGGTGGTTTCCCTCCCTCTCTAACACACACTTATAGTCACCCTGTCTTGCATGCACACCAACACACGTGTGGTTCTCTGTCATGCACACAAACATACACTCTGTGTCCATCTTCATCTCTTCCCCTTGTTAAAAGAGTGTGTCCATAGAGAATGCTACATATCTATTATAGAATGTCAGTAGCACATACTGGGGACCACATAGTCCTCACTGGCACAACATGGTTAAGGGGTTTACAAGCAGTTTTTAAATGAATTTGGGTGAAAATCTGCCTCTGAAAATCATTATGGCGATCCAGTTTTTTGCAGCGCTGTTCTTTCTGTACCGCACTAGTTGAGATAGCCTGCATGGCAAAGCTCACATGTGATGTTGAGAGCATTTGTTTCATACCACAACTCAAGCATGCATGTTTAAATATGAGCATATCTCATATTTTTATATCTTCAAGCTGTAAAATGTCTTGTTGTTCTATAAGAAATAAATTATTTTGGGTGTCTGTACTCACATGTGCATCCTCAGAGCCAGACGGGATGTCTGCCCCAGAGGTGGTTCCAGTTAACAGCAGCACAGTCCGTGTGCTCTGGCTACCTCCTACACGACCCAATGGAGCAGTTACTGGTTACTACATCTATCTTAATGACCGTCTTCATGGCAGCGTAGACAACAGCTCAGGGTCCTACCTGCTGGGGGACTTGCTGCCTTTTACTGTCTACAACGTGCAGGTACACACACAAACAGAGGCAGATATGCAAACCCAAACACAGACATTAGAGAGTGTGTTATTTTTTTGTCTGCTGTGTTTGTGTATTTCAGGTGGGGGTGTGTACTGTGTATGCATGTGTGCGGAGTAATGTTACTCAGACAACTACAGTAGAGGACATGCCTGCTGACCTGGCCCCGCCCCAGGCACACGTGATCAGTCCCAGGTAATACAAAGACGTTCTGACAGTTTCTGGAAGAAAATACACAAACTAAACCATTTTGAGAGTGTTGTCATTTCTAGTTTTATACTTTACTTAATAGCTTTCGGTTTGACTGTATTAATCGTTAATGTTTATCAGCAGTGCAAAAGGTTAGTTTGCATGTTTGACACAACAGAATCAATACATCTGGGACAAACAGAGTAACAGTGGTAGAGCTATTTTGTCTGCAGCACAAGATGTAGGCTATTAGTAAAAAGTGTATGGTATGAAAATGTAATTTTAATTAGCACTAGTAACCAGTATATCAATAATAAATATCATTATTAAAACTGTTTTGTTGTTACACAGTTTCAGTTGTACTTTACAACCAGATCTGTGGGCAAAGGGACTATAACCATATTTTTTCTTGCTACTTAAAAACCTGCAGTTTTTGAAGACACAGCAATTGTTGCATGTTTTTGTCTAAAGTAGTCTGTCAAGATTGAAATACTGAATACAGTATTCAGAAAAAAATACTGATAAACCATTTACACTTTCTGCATACACTAAAGCTATATTCTAAAAGCTACGTTTGGTAACTTTTAGGAAAATAACTTTGTCATAACTGCTGAAACTGTCACTGTATTCACACAGTAGTGCAAGAGACAGATAATCTGTAAAAACAAAATCATGTTTCTCCTCCTCGTAGTGCTTCTAATGGCTTTTGCTAGAATTTACGGGGCTAAAGGAAAACAGCCAATCAGAGCTAAGGAGTCTTGGACGCCACTGTCAATCATGTCAATCACTGTTAGTGAACTGCAGCCAAACTAGGCCGCAATTATCAAATATGAACCATGATTCTGTTCCTGCATTGCCTATTTCTCACCTCAGATGTTTTCAGCATGGTAGCCAGGTCACAAAACGTTCTCATTTTACAGCTAAAAAGTACACTAAAATATGATTCTTCAAGTATTTGAGGGAAGAAATAGGTAATACAGTAACAGAATCTTGATTGATATTTGATCAGCGTTGCCTAGATTGACAGTTTAACCACAGTTCATGAGCAGTGATTGACATAATTGACAGCTGCTTTAGAGACTCCTATAGCAAATGCCACTAGATTCACTACAAGGAAGCAGCGAAAATCTATTTTTTCCACAGATTATCTGTCTCATGTACTGGTGAGTCAATATAGTGACAGTTTCAGCAAATGGGATAAAAAGTTGTTTTTATAAAAGTTACCTACTACAGCTTTATTTGTATTTTGACATTATAATGTAATCCGATTACGCAGAAGTTTCCAAAATTAATAAAATATGATGGTAAACTGACATTTTATTTGCAGTCAGTTAGATTTATTGACCCTTAAAATGCTCTTCTTCTCCCGTGTGACTTAAGTCTCAGTGTTTCAAATCTTGCATTTGAGCAGGAAGTGGTGATTTGTGGCTTATTTCCTGTCTAGGAGCGTGTGGAAGTTGTAACTCTACGTGTTACTACACAGGTCTATCCCTTGCCAAAGATGTCAGAGATAAAAAAGAGGAAAATCAATAGTGAGAAGTGTATAAAGACACACACACACACCCTGACACTGTAACTCAACTTTGTCAGGCATTAACCATGCGCGAATGCATGTGTGTGTGAGTGTTCGAGCATGACAAAGTTTTTGTGTGTGTCCCGGTAGTGTGAAAGGAGTGTGAAGGAGAACATACCCCCATCCCTCTTTCTCTCTCTCTGTCTCTCTATCAGGGTGGTGAGGTTGGACTGGTCCCATCCAGGCAGACCCAGTGGGATAATGCTTGGCTATGCTGTCTTAAGACGGACCCTGAGGTCATGTGGGTCAACAGGGGCCACATCCTCTGTGGGGGAAGAGGCAGGAGGTGCAGGTGGTGTAAGGTTCAGATGTTCCTACCTGCAGTGTCCTGCCGGTCACGGTGTGTGTGGGATGTCCTGCTTCCATCCTGACATTCAGGTGATTATGCTCTGGTCATGAAGTGCTGTATTCTGTATGAGGTGGGGCTATGGAATAATCTTCATCCAGATTATTGATCACTCATCAGTGGCGGCTGCTGGTCTTTCAAACAGGGGAAGCTCACTTCAAGTTTACATCATAAAAGTTGTCATATTGTAGTGAGGCAGTAACTTATAAAAGGAGCATTTGATTGAAGCTGTTTTTCAACCACACTCATGCCATAGAACCACAGCAAAACACACCTCAAAGATTTTCAGATGGGTGAAAAGACCTGTTACTTTTCCCCACCCTTTGCACCAAATCAATCTGAGGCGTTGATCTGCCCTGCTGTTTAACTCTAAGTTTCTCCTCGTAAGGAAGACTATCAAATGGCTTCGCCAAAATCCGGTCGACAATATTCAAATTGTCTGCCATTATGTGCAGCTTGCTAGCTCACTCGCTAGCTGGGGCTGCTGCGCGAGGCTAGTGTGACCGCCTGTGAGTGCTTTGGGACAGTTGAGGGGCTCACAGCAGCACCCGCTGCTCGTTGGGAACAGTAACTGCAGAGCGACAGAAGTCAGAGTCTCCAAACACGAGTACAGTCTCCAATAACACCAGAAAAAGATGCTAGATTTGTCGCTAGTTGTTTTTAACAAAGAAAAAGTCACTAAGAGGATTGGAAAAGTCTCCAGATCAACTCGGAACAACGGAATGAAACTTGAAAAATGCTCCGGTGGTGGTTTATATTTCAAGATCGCTGATTCGCTCATTTCGCTGTCAATCGAAAAGGGATTCAGCCTCAGACAGATCATCCAATCATCATGCAGAAGCTCAGCGTCCAGGCCAGCCGAGGCCAGCCCACTGCCCCATAGACCCCCAGAGATGCTGAGCGTCTGATGGGCGGGACAAAACCGAGCATTTATCCAATGACTGTCTAGTTTCGCTGCAGTGGAACAACCCACTCTATGCTTCCCCACTGAAGTCTTTGGACGCTGAGCTTCCACTGTTTAATGCACTGTGACGCTACGGGAATGAATGAGAGAAAGTCGCGTCAGTGACCTGTGATAAGTAGCTGATTCTGAACAAAAGTTGAACGCGTTCTAGCGCATATTTAGTCAATGAAATGTAAACACAACAGTACATATTTGACCACTTATTTTTTGACATTTTAGGGGAAGCTGAGCTTCCCTTGCAGTCTTAGAGCAATCGCCACTCTCACTCATCACATACATTTTGCATGGATGATCCTTGCATTACTTGCAATACTGTAACACTACTTGGCTGAAGGAGGTTTAAAGCAATCCGATATTGATTGTTTTGAATGGGGACTGCATTTTTCATTTTGTATCAAAATTGAGTCTCCCCTCGAACAACACACACTTCTGTATGCAACATGTAATGAAAGTGTGTTGTTGACATATACAACATAATGTCTTAAAAAGCAAACATAACACAGATGTTGTTTATGGGTGCACTGAGTGATGCATGTTGGGGGTCAGTATTTCTCCTCTCTCCTGCTCGGCTCTGTTATGTTTGGTCTTTCATCTTTCTTCTGCTGTAATCCTCTCTCCCGTGCCCTTTTCACCTGAATGTGAGAGCCTCTTTTAACTAGAACTTGTCATGAGTAATCATTAAAACCTTCACTGTACAACAACAACAGCATGTAAAACAAGACAGAAGTCCAGGGTCTTTGCTTTGGCTGCTGATCTGAAGAGGAGAATACATTGTTGCTGTGTACTCCCTCAGGATATTAGTCACCAGACCTCAGACAAACACACACAAGCACCAGAAGAAACACAGGGACCCACAGACAAATACACAACCTCACATTTCTTCTTCTGAGTGCACGCTATTTAAGTGGAATGCACGGTCATCCTCGCAGTGATTAATTTTTCTAAACAGATTAACTTGTCATCTGCGTTCACTTCCATCCTTGTGTCATTGAATGCCAGCCAAATTGGCACAGTGGAGCCGCCCGCCATACATTTACCCACAGCACAAACAATAACAACATTGAAGCTCACTTACAAATACACACATACACACCTACTTAAGTCCTGCAAGTGGGCATACTTGGATGGAGCACATGCAAACAAATAGTCAGGTACATTGAAAAAAATCACCTGTATCCCAAACATGTTCTCACACAAACATAGTGTATTGGTATTATTGGTGAGGTATGTATGAAGAAAGCTCTTATACAATGATTTTTAGGGAGTGTGGTGATACAGTGCCATAGGAACATTCCCTGTAATGATCAAATGGCCTCCTCTTTGGCAGATAGTCCCATGATTTTAATGCACAATTAAATGTGTCTGTATGTTTGTGTGAATTTAATATGTGTATATATATCTTATATATCTTATATGTGTGATCAATTGTATGTCATCCAGGTTTGCTGCAGTGGACTACTGTACACTAGGAAACCACATCATCATTGCTGTGAGAGCAGTTACCTGAGTTTGACTAATTCCTCCAACCCAGTCTGCTGCAATGGCAAACTGCTCCCAGCTCTCCCTAACCACCAGTGCTGTGGAGGATACTATGTTCATGTAAAAACCAGTGAGTGTCAGATCACTTCATATGTTTGCACTCACATGAGATTGGCTCTTTTTGTACTTGACTTGAGTCTAATCTTCTCCATGTCGTTCAAGTGTTTCCTTCATCTGTCCTTGTCTTTGTAGATGAAAACTGCTGCCCTGACCACATGCAGGGCCGGGTCTCAGTGGGGCTGGGTGACAGCTGCTGTGGGGGGGTTCCTTACTCCATGAAAGGCGGCCAGCTCTGCTGTAGTGGGAGCCTCCATGATGGCTATGGGGTCCAATGCTGTGGAGGCCGGATTGTAGATGATACACTGGTGTGCTGCGGGGATGCTGAGAGGGGGGAGGTGCATACATTTACCGCAGGTGAGTGAAGAAACACAGATACAAGCATAAACATGTACTGTTGTTGGAATACTTCCATATTTCAATAAGTGGGACAAAATTAAATTTTTTGTGTCCAACAATGAAAACACATTGTTTTAAGTTTAACAGGCTTCTGAGCCTGTTTTTGTTTTGAGAATATTCTGTATTGTAAAATCAACAAAAAAGGCCATTTGTTTGGAAAACAAGTTACTCTGTCCCAAAAAGGATTTTGTCAGAGTTTAGGGAGACATAGAAAGTGATAGCACAAGAGAGTAAGGCAAAGAGGGCTGAGGTAGACACATGCTGCAGGAACGTGGGGTCGTTTCCCTTTCTTCCTCTCCCGCAGTGTCCCAAAGCACCCGGATACCATGGCACAGATGGGACCGTGCATGTGTGTGTATATGCGGGTGTTGGTGTATGTGTGTGTCATTAGACATCTTTGTCATGGCAGATGATGATGAAACACACTCGGGATGGCACCGTTGAGGGCACTGCCAAGCACACAGCAGGACAAATACACACTCATTCTCTTTCCTTCACGCAAACACACACGCAAACACACTTTCACACGTATAGACATATTACACGCACACAAACACACACACAGAGTCAACAGGGTGCCCTCGGCAGGGTTCGCTTAGTGTTGAGTGCCAGGGAGAGACACGTGGACTCTATTCATCACACATAAACAATGGCCCATATGGGCAGGCCTATAGTACTCCATTAGCCTATCCCCAAACACACACACACACACACTGACACACACACAGCATCCCTACACACACAGAAATACATCCATGCTGGGAAAAAAAGTTCATAGAAAGCAGCAACGATACTTTTTTTGTAATTTCATGTCTGTTATCATTTGTTACTCTCCCATAGTATAAATTTTTTTTCTTGCTTCATTTTTTTTTCCTCCAACATGTTTTCTATTCATGAAATTGTCAGTAAAACTCACTTTTAGAGTTTTTATTCTCAAACACTGATCTCATGTATGGAGCAAGAGCTGTTTATTTTGTTTTGACATATAATTTATAGGTATTGTACTAAAAGAAACCATTACTCTGTTTCTTTTTTTGTTCTCCTTCACTAGATCCTTTTCTCTTCCAACAGAGCAAGCTATATGGTCATCCTTCATTTGAGGTGGCCTCCCAAGGAGTGCATATGCTCCCTACCTCCTCTTCCTCTCCATCTCCTTTTGAAATTTATTTCACATCTCCTCCGCTCCTTTGTCAACTTCATATTTACTTTCTTCAACTTGTTTCCCCACCCCCTTTTCTTTTTCCCCTGACCTCTTGCTCCCCTCTCTCCATCCACCACCTTCTCTTCCTTCTCTCCTTCTATTTCTACTCGTCCACCCTCCCTTCCTTTATGTGCCCCCTTCCCATCCACTCATCAGTCATTAGCGTTAGCTTCCCCATTGAGAACATATGGTATGATGGATCGTAGGGCTAGCGGCGCTAGTGAGGCTAAGGGCCATTTGCCGGGTGCACTGCGCTGTCGGGGAGCCCTGGGGCTGGCTATGCAACCTCGACCCCACACGTCTGTTTCAAGACACTCACATCAACACACACAACATGCACACAGCAACACCTATTATAGGATATGCTACTTAACCTTGGCACCACTCACTCTCATTGCTGCCTCTCATCATGTCCGGGGTTCTGTATTTTTAATGATACAGTGAGAGACAGATTTTTGAAAGGAAGAAAAATAGGAAGGAAAGAGGGAAGGAAAGAAGAAAGAAAGAAAGGAATTAATGAAGAAAGGAAGGAAGGAAAGAAAGAAAGAAAGAAAGAAAGGAAGAAATAAATAAAGAGAACTTTAAAAAAAATGTAAAATATGCATAGAATAAAGGAAACTGAAAAAAAAACTGAGAAAGAGGGGGGAGTAAGTGAGAGAAAAAACCCAGAGAGAACAGAAGAGTGGTGAAGAGCTAGATGGAGCAGATTAAAGGAGGAGTGAAGGGTATCCCATTGTGCCCAGCTGATAGACTAGGTTAGGCTGATGTGATTATGGGGTCCCTGAAGTGCGATCTATCACACATTACCGTCCACACTGTCAACAACCATACACACACACTGCAGGGGAACAGCAATGCCAGGAGACAGCCGTCTGGCAACAGATACACGTACTGGCTTGCATGAACATGTGCACACGTAGATATACACACAAGGATCCACACAAAAACACAACAACAACAACAACCATATACAACCACACATCATTGCATTGCATGCATGTGTATACACAATGAACTGCATCAACGTGTACACTCAGACAAAAATATGCAACACACTGTTGTATGAGCACTCACACACACACTCACACACACAAAGCTGCTCAAAGCTGGACTATTCCAAAACAGGAAACCAGTGTAAATCAGGTGGAATAGAATCAGGGTCAGAAACATCATCTCACCCAACCTGTCCACAATGAAACACAAGAAACAAACACAAAGCTGAGCCAATGGACAGTGCTCTTCTGAGATGTTTTTTTGGGTTTAACTAAGTTGACGTCATTCCTGGTTAGTTTACCCCAATTAGAGAAAGTTGTTTCTCATTGATAGTACTGAGTCATCCCCATTTGATGGAGATATTTTAGTTTTAATCAGTTTTATCCCTATCTCAGTTAAGCTCATTAATGAGAGGAGGTGATTGTATTGTGTACTTGTGTGTGTGTGTGTGTGTGTGTGTGTGTGTGTGTGTGTGTGTGTGTATATATATAGGTAGCATGTATCCGAGTGTGTATGTATGAGTTTACTGTGTACTGGGTGTGCATGTGTCTATGTATTTTTTTTTTGTTCCCCTTTATTTATTGTGTTGTTTTTCTATTTGTAACACCTATGCAGCAATTTTTCCCTTCATCCAAACCAAATTTCTCCCAAGGGAGACCAATAAAGTAAACTTAACATTAATACAAATATTTACAACAGCCATGTAATGGCTTGCATCTCACTTCCCAGCCTGCCACCAACATTATTAGATGCTAATACTTGGTTTAATTTAGGTTGTGACGTTAATTGACAAAATTCAGTGCCAGGACAACGTGTAATACCAATGTCAATTTGACATAGAATACTGACGACAGATGACGTTGATATTTATTGGGTCTAAGTTGTGTTGTAAAGCAATTGTAAAGTAAACGTCTTCCAAACGTCTCATGCCAACGTTATCTTGACATAGAATAACCACATTTAGTCAATAGGTATGGAAAACAAACATCTGCAAAACTTCATACTGTAAGAATCCACCCAGCATGAAATTCTAAATATTGTTAGACATTTCAAATATCGTCAACCTGAGGTGTCATTCCAACCAAAATTTAACATCTACCCGACTTAAGAGTCCAACGTGTTTCTGACATTATATTGTCAGGTGCTAGCTGCATGTGCCATTTAGCGTACAAGTGCTCTTTTTAGGTTTCAGATCTATTTTCTACAATTTATGTGCCTAACTACTAGGGCTGCCCTTTGGAAGTTGGTGATAGGAATCAATCGGAACACCTTAGTCGACTGAGATTGCTTCAAGGGACATTTTGGTCCCCAGATTTTGCTACGGAGTGAGCGCTCTTGACTTTCACACTACTCTTTGGTGTAGACAGCTAGGTCGGCAATGTAGCGGTACAGAGGAAGAGAAACTTTTATTGTAAGGCTCCGAAATAATATTGTCTAATACGACACAGTCTCTGGCTTTTGTTTGAAATCTAGTGCCGGCAAAAAAATGTTACACAATGCTCATTTATCGTTAGCGGAGTTAGCTTGTTTACTATATTACATGAATGCCGCTGTCACACTTAACATCTCGCTGAGCCCCGTTCAAACTTTAAAACTTTGGATGGTAAAAAAGACGAATCGCCGAATATTCGAATATCGCATATTAAACAGCCAAATCTGATTTGACTGACATAAATCTAAGTAGGGTACAGCCCTACTAACTACATTAATTGTGTAACTGCAATTATGTAAAGTAACACTTATATACCATCTTAAATAGCAGGCCTAGCTTCTGCTCTGGACAGTTTTAGTCTTTGGGGTATTATTGAGATAGTCTCTATAATCCTTTCCTCAGCATTCTCTAGTTGTTATACAATAACACAAAGTCTCCATGCTAAATCCCTCCCTTCCAAATCTGCCAGTTTGTTTAAACAGCTTTCATTTCACTTTCAAGTAGATTAAATACTGTTTGTTTTTGGACAGGAGTGCCTCAGTTTTCTTGCAGCATTTCCTCCTGTGCTGCAGGTTCGAGACCAACTTTTAAGCTCCTCATTTGCTCCTCTTTTCTTCTCTCTCTGAGTTTGTATGTAAGATGTTTAGCTAAGACTTAGGTAAGATTAGATGGTGTTTAAAGGAACGTGTGTGGTGTCTTTGGCCTCCCGTTGCTCCCTGACTCTCCCAAAGTCCCCTGCCTCACTGTGCGCGCTCCACTAATCATTTCCCCTTCACACTTTTTCGTTATAGTGTACAGTTCTTTAACTCTTCCATCTGCCCTTCAACCCCGCCTCTCCCATTTCTCACTGTGGGTGCTATCATAAATGCCCTCCCCACCTCACTTTTTCTTAAAGTAAGTGAATCTTAAAGATGTATGCATTTCTTTAACTCCTTCCCCGACTCCCTCCCTCTGTCCCAGCCCAGCAGGCCCCATCCAAACGTTCAAGGACAAATCTGAATATCCCTTTTCACCATTTAAGTGTTAAAAGCCTGGCGGTGCCGGGGTGTTATCTTAACGCGCCTTGCCGTGCCATCATCAGAGCGCGTGATGAAAATGGCTGTGATGATGCTAAAAGAAAAAAAGAGGAGGGGGAGAAAAAGTAATAATCAAATATGTTTTTCAAGGGCACAGTGACCATTTGCTGGAGGGAAATTATCCCAGTAGTTAAGCTAGCTCACTCAGAGCCTGGCGGAGTTGTGAGAGTGGATGCGTTTGTGTGTATAAGTGTGTGCAAGTGTGCATGGTTTATTACTTCAACTTGGTGCATGCATGCTTCACTTTCTGTATGTGGCTGACTGTCTGGTTCTCTATATGTGTCTGAATGTGTCTGCATTTTTACATGTTTCTTTATGCAAAGAGACACACATCCTTCACACATCCTTTCATTGTCTCTGCCAAAAGACTCATTTGTTTCTGAGTGTGCATGTCCGTGTGTGTGTGTGTGTGTGTGTGTGTGTGTGTTTATCATTGCCAAAAGCCCCTCATCAATGATGGGTAGCAAATGGCCAACAGTAGTGCATTCCAAACAGCAGCGTCTGGATGCTTTAGAAGATCGAGTACTCTCTGAACACAGGAAGACATTTCTCTCTCTGTTAATGTATTTATGATGATGGCTTTTCTATTAGGTTTACTTTAATGACTGGCAAGAATAAAACCAGAGGCTGTCAGGAGCACAGAGATGAGGACAGTCTGCTGTGTGTGTGTGTGTTTGTGTGTGTGTGCATGCATGTGTGTGGGTGTAGGTGTGCACATGTTCACAGTTTATTTGCCTTTGTGTAATTGTTGATGTTGTTACGGTTATACATTGTGAATTTATTGAAAGTTAACATTAACTTCCAGGTATGGGCAGCAGATTGAGCTCACATACACAACCCAACACACAGATCTAGACCCACGACATATCAAATTGTGAAAAAAACAGTGATTAATAGAGGATGTAGTAGTAAAAAAAATACCGTGACAGAATATTTTATTTGCATAAATGAGTTTTGCAAGCATTAAAACCTTTTGTTCCTATTCAACTTTTAACTCAACACTTCAGTGAGTGGTGGCTTTTTTTCAGCACATCATGCAGATTATATGACAGAGGTGCCCATTGTTATGTTTAAAATTTTGTCAGACACAGTTCATTTGGCTCGTCAAGGTGGATTCCCAGTATTATTATTAATTTCAGAAGATTACACTTCACTTGTGTGAGCAATAATATAGAAATGTAAATGTTTTTGAAACACAAAAAGAGTAGCTTAACAGATATAATTTGTAGAATTTTTGGTGCAGGTAAAATCTGCCTATTTTGCACTTAAAAAGGTTGTAAAAAGTTAGCCGAAGTATTATAATCGGTATGTCTCAGTGCCTTGTGGAAATCCCACTTTAAATTCTGTTCTAAATTCTTGTAAATCTGATGAAGCAGTGATCTGATGCTACTTTATGTCATGCGTTACCTTATATTCCCTCCAGTCTTCTGCTTAAAGTTGCACTTGGTCAAAAAAGTTGTTTATTCTGACACTGTCCATTCCCCCACTCTGTGGAAAAGCAAGAAGTTATTTCCTCTGGAGATGGACCCAAGACTCAGAAGCATTTATATAGACAAATACTCCCTGTTTCCACCAAACACTTTTGGTATGGTACCTTTGGAACCAACAGTAACCCTTCAGACATGGTACCTAGACCCTAGATCCACAGTACCCTTAATTGCGAGTGGAGTTGTTGTCACTCTGCTGCTGCTTTGTCCAGCACTTACTGTATTTCCTCATCACTGGTGACACAGATGGAAGTCTGCACCTTCTTGATTGTAAACAGAATGGATTTGCACTTCCGACATTTTCAGAACAAAATAAAACAGGCTGCAACGAGTCTCTCTCGATGGGATATTTAAAAATAGTGGGTTTGTGCATTTAGTCTCTTCTAAGGCAAACGCAGAGGTTTACTGTTGCCATAGCCCACAGGAACGAGGCTCTGCAACGCTTTTTTTTCCTCAAGTGCGGATTAGAATATATGCAGTTCACATAATCCCGTCAACAATAATATATTCCTAAACGCTTGAAGAGCCACTCATTACTAAAAGTGTATGTCATCCAAGAGAGCCAATAAATCCAATGGAATGGTCTGTTGATGGAGTCATGTCATGCATTGCTTAACATTACAAGTAAATGTTCCACCTTAAAAGATGCTGGCTGTCGACCCAGTGAATTAAATTATTTCTTTTCTTAGACTACAGCTGCTGCCAGAGGCAGCAAAATATCCTTTAATTTTATAGTTACAGTTTAGTAATATATGTAAAACTCTCCATGGTATGAACAGTGGTTACACAACCTTCAAAACCAGCCACAACTCAGCCCTGAGTAAAGTGACTGTCCGCTGTTGACCAATCAACGGACTGTAGTGTTCACAGCTCCACCTTTTAGTACCAGATCTGTGTGCTAGGTACCCCAACAGAGGGGGGACCAAAAATGGGGAAGGTACAGAGCGGTTCCATTGGTACCATCCACAACTTTTCACAGTGGGAACAGAAAAAAGGCGTACTGAACTGAACTGAACCATACCATACTGCATGATGGAAATGAGGCTATAGGTGTAAGAGAACCTCTACTTGATGACCAGCAAGCATTTAGCATTGTGGTGTTACTTGGGGCCTCTGCCACACCCCTAACTCAACAACTCCCAGATCACATCAATGACAGTGATGGATGACCTGAAGGAGGTGGGCCATAGACCATTGTGTTGTCAGCTACCATGACTCTGGTAGGGTTGAGGGCAGAATGTGTAAGCGTTGGCTAGTTGAGATCATCAGGGATTACTTATGAGGTGAATGCATCTGCTCTGTTTCCATGTCTGACTGATGTACGGCATGTAGTTTATCTAATTTTATATTATGGTGATGGTATATATCATGATCTAGTAATCGGTTGTACTTCATCACATTAATTTCTTATTTTATATGGAACTTCCATACAAACAAAAAAACAACAACTGCCTCACGAGACGACACTTGAGTTGAAAACAAAAGACTCAAAACAGTAAAACTAAAATTCTTTGAAATGGAAGCTTTAAGGTTCCTAAGAACAATAATTTCAAGTGTTAGAGGTTTCTGTGTTTACAGCTTCTCCTTGTGAAGTAGCTAGATTTGCGAGATCAGGTGGGAATCATGAAATTAAGCAGAACTTATAAAAATGTGGTATTTCATTTGGGACCCTTCATCCTGCGTCAGATCACAATAGGTCGTGTTGTCGTATAAGTTGGCAAAACCGTAACCTTGAAAATTGTTTATCAACCTAAGCTTTGCCGTAACCGTAAGATTAAACCTACAGGACACCCCATGCCTAACTGTACAATGATACACTTAGATTTTTGCTCCTTGTACTGCTGGCACTGCTGCAACCACAGCTAGACTTCTGCAGATGTTCAAATGACTTTTACCTGATTGCTGATAAATTCATAAACTGACCATCATTGTGTGATACTGGAAAATATGTACAACTAAATAGTGTTAAAATATCTTGACATTCAAATTATGTTCAACAACAAAATCTGCTGAGATTTGGGTGATGTGGGTCTGTATTCTGTCATCAGTAGATGCTCAAACAGGCAATGCAGCAGTTCAACTTATCTCATATTATATGCTGTATTATTCTGTCCAGGTTTTCCTATTTTCCAAGCTTTAGAAATAAAACTAGCACGTACTTTGCCACTCAGTCAAACTTCTCATTTTCATCAAACCAAATAATTCAGGATTTTGTTGTGCAGTCTTAGAAACATGCACGCAGGTTAAAAGTCTACTTGCCAAAGCATGCACAACTGTGTCCTGCAAAACCACGCCCATCTACGCGACATACTCAGATTTCAGAGAGTCCCAAGATCACACAAGACTCCAGCCCAGATTTGCTCAGTAGTCTGCACCAGATCATTCTCGGAACCCATCGGCTGTATTCGGCGTCTGACTACCGGCAGACGGCGATACAGCCTCTGGGGGCAGACCCCCGATTTTTTGGCATTCTGGTTTGAGGAGGCGAATTTCTGTTTCCGACTTCCGTTTATATATAAGTAAATATGCTGAACCATTGCGATGGATTCAGAGTTTGCAGTGACAGCAGTTATGTTCCGCCTCGTTAGTTCACAGCACGGACCGTTTAACCTGGCAACAACTGCAGCCAGCTCAAACGCGATTGATCAATATCACACGGACTACAAACAGCCTAAAACCGGAAACCAGGGCTCTTCCGCTCTTCTTCTGGAGGCAAGATCTCTGGGGTTTGCCTACAGACTCTACATTCACTGAATGTAGAGTCTGTATATAGAGACTAGCGGCAGATAGCTCCCAAAGTAGAAACAGTATTACCAAATCTCACTGGACACATTTTCACCATCGCACAGTATATTCTGCATACATCCACAGTAGACTATAAAATACATGTTTCATTTTTTATTTAGGCTAATTTTACTCATCTCATCCCACATCTTTTGTTTTTCCGTCTTTTTTTCCCTTCTTTTAAAACTTTGTCAAACTCTTTTAGTTGTTCTTTTCTTTATCACTTTTTCTATCTCCATCTCAGTCCCTCTCTCTCTCACAGACACTTTTAACACACGTGAACAGCTGCTTGCTGTGTCTCAGTTTTTAGTGAATCCCTGTAGAGTGGTGAAAATATAACTGCCACCAAAGCATTTCCCTAAGCTCAGCACGCACACACACACACACACACACACAGAAACAAACACTCAAGACACAAACATGCAAGGATGCACGCACACACACACACACACACACACACACACAAATGCACACAATGTCACACACACATGCCCAGCTGGTAATGTTGTTGAGATAAAAAAAAAAAAAAAAAAAAGACGTCAGAAAGACAAGAGGACAACCAGTCAGCTGGGAAAAGAGTAGGTGTGTATGTGTGTGTCTTTGATTATGTGTGTGCGCGCTGCCCCAACATCCACATATGTGTGTCCACAGGGGAACACTGTGCACTGTGTGAGGAAGTCAATCCACTGCGATTTCATCTCTCGACATGGCATATAGTCTGGCCCCTCTGGAGCACAAAGTGCGCTCGTGCACACAGACATACACACAAGCACACACACTTCTTCCTGCAGTGAATGTGTGCATGTGTGTGTACTGGAGCCCAACCAATACTGGATTTTTGAGGTTGATATATTTATTGAGAGTTTGAGGAGAGCTGATGTAGTTTTTTTTTTAACAAACATGTTAGCTAAGGATTCTTAAAATCAGTATTTCAGGAGCTGTGACCGAGATATTGAGCAGAAGTTCACTGAAAATGAAATTAGTTTTAGAAACAACTATAAACAATAACTCAAATACAACAAAAATAAATAAGTAGCAGTGATGATGCCAGGTACATGTGCTGAGTTCCTGACACATCAAAGGTCCAGTGTGTAGAATTAAGGGGCATGTATTGGCAGACATGGTATATAATATTCGTAACTGTATTTTCATTAGTTTATAATCACCTGATAAAATGTGTTTTTGTTACCAGAATGAGCCAGTTATATTTACATATGAAGCAGGTCCTTTTCCACAGAGTTCATCAAAATGTTTTACAAAGACCAGAACAGACAGACCAAACACTGGCTCTCTAGATAGGACAGTGTTTCACGTTTTCACATTGGCCAACATAGTTCTCCTATATGCTTGGCACATGGGAGAAGTTTCAGTCCTGCAGCCTCACTGCTAGATGCCACGAAATCCTAGACACTGGACCTTTAAAACACGGTAAACCCATAGTCAACAATTTCAGAGGACGGACCCTGTTATTTTCCCTGACAGTGCCACACTGTGAACAACAGTTATGTGTTGAAATCATGAAAACAATGGCATTGTATGACTCTACCTGTTTTGAAAGTATTCCACGTCAGTGAGAGTGAAACTTGTTGGTGGATGTCATTATCATACCATTGGTGATGTGTTGGTGTTTTTGCTCCAGTGCTCTGCACTGATCTGACGTCTGCCTGCCCCCCCGGCTTTTCTCATCTCCTGCTTTCTGAAGCCCTGTGCGCTAAGGCAGTGGTGTCAGCGGCACAGCACGTAGTTCCCGAGGACCACCTTTAGACAATTACCTTATTTTTAGGTTCATAAAAGTACCTGGATTCACAAATATGTAGGATATTACTCCCAACATTCTCCTTGCATTGCAATGTGTGCTGTGACAGCAGTGTGTTCACTCATGTCAGTGATGACCCGATGATGATTTAATGTCCAGGGGACTGGCCGTGTGGTAAAAATATTTTCACCACTGGGCACCTTTTTCCTATCGTCTACGCATGTATCTGTACAAGACGAAATCCCGTTTTGTTCATAGTCTCAATGAGGGAAAGGAAAACATAAAACTCTTTCAGAACAGAAGATATAGGTATATTTCTCAAAATATTAAACTTTTGAATTTATACCGTAGCTCATTTACAGTTTGGTGGATTATCCCACTCATTCCTTATGCCGCATAAGGTAGATGATTTTGGGTAGATTTTTGGTGCTCTCTATCCTCAACTCAAGGTGTGACATTTGTATATTGTTATGTATATAAACTGTATATTAAGATACATTATACAGTCAATGGTTTTGTGAATAAAGTTTTCAGATTGGGATATTATTAGTGTAATTTTCAGACACATTGTCAAAAACATACATGAAAGTAAGCAAAATTATCATTATATTAAGTTTAGTAAAGCTTTCTCCAATCACTATCTGTATTGATGGATTTAAAAAAAAAACACATTTTCAAACACATCTTTAGCGTTTCCTCTCTGCCAGCATATAGGCATATACCACCACATAAAGGTTGTACAGTATCTGTGAAAAGCTAAAATCATCCAGAGCATCTTATTTTAATAATTACGTCAGCTTCTCTGTGCTTGCTCCTTCCTGTTTATGAGTTTGTGTGCGTGTATGCCTTGCAGATGCCACTAAACTGTGTCTATGAAAGCTTCTTCAATGTGACTGTGTGTGTGTGTGTGTGTGTGTGTGTGTGTGTGTTGGTATGTGTGCACACAAACTGAGTATGTGTGCACTTGCTCTGCACTTTGTGCCAAACCCCTTGTAATATATTCACGTATTTAAAAGTGTTTGGTTTGTTTAAAGTTGTGGAGGGGTTTTGGTCTCCTAGAGAGCTCGGATAACCCTAATCCACAACACACATTTTTATCAGTAGTTCATTGGCAGGGCTAAATATTGACTTATCATTAAATGGAATGACTGAAACCCTAATAATAATTCACGTTGTCTAAGCACCTTGTGTTGACGCGGCGCTCCCGATGCTATTAACGAATGTATGCAAATCCAACGTAAATCTGAAGATTAGGGCTGAAGCATTCTGCGATGCAAGAGAGAAAACAAGAGGTGTGTGATAAAATGTTGTCAACACATACACGCACATGCACACGCATGCACGGACACACACCTCACAGAGAGGAAGAGAAAATAGTAGGTGTGTGTTTCAAAACGTTAACACAAATGTACAAGCATGTCACACACACCCATACACAGATAACGCTTACAAAGACAGGGATTGGATTTCTGCTGAATGGGTGATAATACAATAGTGAAGTTTAGCTGCAGAACAGTAAACAAACAGTGTAGACCTATGAACGGAGTGGATGCAGAGGAAGAGATAGAGAGAGCAATCGTGGAAAGGGGAAGAGGAAAAGGAGGTGGAAATGAGGAAGACATAAAGATGAGGGGAAAATAGGAGAATGGAAAAAGTAGAGTCATGGCCAAGAGAAATGTTGGAACAGAGAAAGGTGAGGATGAATAGTATGATAGGATGATGGGAAAATTAGATAAAATAAAGCATGGAGGAGAGGGAAAATGAGGAGTAAGAACATAGAAGAAGACAAAGACAGCTGTGGAGATGGGGATATACAGGTTTATACAGAAGTTGGGGATGCAGAGAAAAAAGAACAGAAGAAAATCAGATGGAGGGTGGAGGAGCGGCAGGAGACAACTCTCGAACTTCAGGTCACAGGTGATAAAGTTTACATTTCCTAGAGTCAGAAAAAGCATGAGAGAGAATGAAGATATGCAGAGAGTTTGAACAGAACAATGTCGAAGGATACATGAAGACGGGGTGCTAGGTAGTAAATGGAGTGGAGGCAAACGGGTAAAAACTGTGAGTCACAGAGGGCCTGGTGTCCGGAGGGAAGGGAGGAGTAGAGGTGAGGATGCAGAGAGGACAAGGGATGAGTGGAGAGAAGCTATTTTGGAAAAGTGTTGAGCTGTTTATTTGCGCGTCATTGAAGCTGAAGTAAGGCGCTGGGGGAATTGGCCACCAAGCCCCCGCTCTGCAACAGCTGCCGCTGCTAAGTGAGTTACTAGCCGTCAGACTGCCTTTATGTCACACAATCACACACACATGCACATGCATTTTCCTGTCACATGTTGCCCGTGATGGATGCGGCGAGGATATAATGCGCTGCAACAGTGCAAGAGAAAATATGTGCCATCCCCCACTTTTGGCCTTTAAGTGAAATGATTGCTTAAATGAGCAGCATTTCATGTGCGCAAAGAGTGAACGCTGATTGGGTTGTTAAACAATAAGTTATTTATCACTCCACAACTAGCTGCAGCCCCATTAAAGGGCGAGGCCGTGATACAAAGCAATGACTTAGTGTTTAATGTCTGCTGTCAAATAAAATGGGCAACACAGCTGGGGGTAGATAGAGCCACAGATCAGCGTGTCATCAACTGTTAGGATGAATTTACTAAATACCTCATGAAAGTTAGATTTTTTAAATCTAAACTAAATAATCACAGAAGACCGAGGGGTTCTTATAATAATTCAGTCTGATTCAAGATGAGAAGCTTTTCTTATTGGACTCTCTCATTAAAATACAATTTGTCCTTTTTCCATCAGCACAGTTATGATGTTTTAGTTGAGCCGTGCCATGCCATGCTCATTTGTATTTCCAATGCATCCTCACAGCAGGAGGTTACTTTGCTGACTCAGTGTTATAGCAGGACAATATTATAGCCCTAATCCATTGCAAGGCCAAAGCTTCACAGTCCTCCCCCTCAACTAAGCTAAGATGTCAAAGTAACCAGATTGGCTCAACTTGTGTTATTAGGAGAGCCACCAGAGAGAAGGCACCATGTTTACCCTCTTTAATCTTTAGCTTTCATTAGTTTTGTAGCTGCTCTGTAAGCAGTTTTGTTTCACCCTTATGTACATGATTGAATCTTAAGCTAACACACTGAACTTCTCTCTTATGTTGGGGTATCACATTGGTATGGTTTTGGAAATCCAAGTGGAAACCAGTTTATTTAGTCAGTATAGTGTTAAAGAAGGTAGGCAGGAGGTACCCCTACCCCCCAGATGGAGTCATTGGGGTCTATGTTTTATAAACGTCCTTTCCTACTGGACAAAAAAAACAAAAAAACAGATAACACCCACTAACATCTGGGTTTTGTCTTTAACAGAAAAGGTTACAATCAGAATTCATTCCCAGGGCAAATAACTCAGCAGTAGTCACAGGTATTTATCGGCTCCATCTCTGATCTGCAGTTATGGAAACATGACACCAGGGTGGACACGCTAAATTAACTCCTTTTCCAGTGTGATCTGTAACTTCTGCGACTCTTTGTCATCTCAGTCACAAATTTTGTCCACACCGCTCCGAGCAACGCTTCAACATTGTTCCAAATTAGCCTGCACCGAGTGTGCCAGAGGGACTGGATAAGTAACAGATATAAAAAAGAAGTACCCACCTTAACATTTGCACTGGACTCTATGCTGCCTTCTACTGTTTACTAACCTGTTTTCCAATGCATCAAAATGGACACACCAGTAAAAAAAAAAATAAGAAAAGAAGAAAGGAAAAAAACAATGGGAGTCTTTACAGTCTGTCGCCTTTTTATCTCTGTTTAAAAAAAACCTACATATATGCCCCAATTTGGTGGGAAAAGGGTGTAACATTTGCATTCTTTATTGACACATGGCTTTTGCTGACAAAATTACAATTTTATTAAAGAATATTAATAAGAGTTTGAAATATACCCCCAGTCATTCAACTAGAATGACATTCTGTGCTGAAGACTTTTTCTATCCACAATAGAGCAGATCCTTTTGTAGGTTCTGTACAACAAAGCATTATTTTCCCCACCAGGAACGAGTCTTTCTACTTCAATTATGCAGACACTTGAAACAGTTTTAATTTGTCAATCATTCCCAGTGACTCAAGTTATTTGAATTTTAAAAATACAGGGCGCAGGTGAACGTGAAGAAACACGCTTGAAATTTGATATTCAGTTGCAAAACATTTACTGGGAAATGGAGTGATAGCATGTATTTTAAATGTCACCTTGCTGCTGAAGGTGAAGTGGTAGCAGAAAGACATCACCTATCACTGTCAGAGATGGCAGCTCTCAGAAAAACACACTTCCTCTGCCCGTGCACTCTCAGACAGCCTGAATATTACTGCTGTGCGAAGAGATGAATACAGGAGAGGAAAACAGGCATGCAGGGGAGGCGGAGAGGAGGATGTATAGAAGAGTCAATAAGAGCAGATACACACTAATATTCAGAACACTGTATAAATACTGTGTCTGTGCAGGAGGGAAAATAAGGGTTTGGAGACAATACAGTCCAGCATGGCCTGGATCTCTATACAGTACGGAGAGAAGAAGAGCATACAATACGAGGGGGTGAAGGTAACGGAGTGATGAAGGAGAAGAGGTTAAGGAGGGAGGAAGACAGGAGAAAAGACAGAGAAGAGTGAGGAGGCTGAAGTGGAGGAAAGAGGTAGAATAGTTGGATGAGTATTATTAGAGGATGCCTTGCTTAAGTATGGAGAAGCAGAGGAGGTGATGAAGAAAAGAATGGAAAGGGTGATATTCTTTGTCACAGAGAGACACAGAAATACAACCACAGCATGTAAATTATAGAGATGTGTGTGATAAAGTTGCAGGAAAACTTTGATTTCAGGAGCACTTGGAAAGAGGGAAAGATATCTGAGAGAACATTGTTTTGAGAGTAAATATTATATTGGTGTATATCTTATTGTTAAAGGTATACTATGCAACCATTTTTTGAGTACTGTTTGTAAACAGTATCACCAGAGAAAGCGAAATCACTCTCGTTACTCTCTCCATATTTGCATTTTGTCATCGATGTGTCTTTGATTGTTGTAGCTTCCTCTTGGATGTGTGCTGCTTATGTTTTGACACCTGGTTGCCTCCATTTTATTAAGTCCAGATGTCACCTGGGTGTGTCCAGGGATGGGCTGAAAGCAGCAAAATAAAAATAAAATAAGACGATATTGGCAGAGAGCAGAGGCAACACTGTTATTAAGAAAATCCTGCGTTGTATACCTTCAACAAACACGTCAGTTCTAGCCTGTAAATGAGCAGTGGAAGATGTTCCATAAATGATCATTTCCGGCTTCAGTAAGATCAAAAATTAAAATAAAACAATAATGTGATGCACGTCTTCTTGTCTTTAGGTTTTATCTGCTGTGGTCAGGAGTACATAAACTCCTCAACCTCTCTTTGCTGCATGGATTATGACGGATATCCCACAATGCACCCTGCTGGCAATGCCACAGTGACACTGCAGTGCTGTGGGTCAAAGGTCATACATCAGGAAGAGGAATGCTGCAATGGGATTGGCTATGATCCTCAACGACACGTGTGCGCTGACGAACCCACACCCGGACTGTTGATACAGGTTTGTGTGTGTGTGTGTGTGTGTGTGTGTGTGTGTGTGTGTGTGTGGTGTACACACATCTGTATGTGTGTCTGTGTGTACATACACACGAGTAAATCAATGTCTTCTATGTTGTATTTGCTTAGACATGTACTATTTTTGAGGTAATTTGTTTCTGGCTCTCGAACACTTTCTTTGTTAATAATCATGTGTCCTAGTTGTGCCATGAAGTAGGTCCTTCACATCTGTTTCTCGGTGGTTCAAATGTCCACTAGAAGTTTGTCAAAAGCTGGGCATCTCTTAGCAGTCTGTTCTTCAGCAGCCACATTTACAGTAAAGGGGGCATGTTTTGCCATCATTTTATTTTTTGTTTCACAGAGTTAAATAATGATTTACAGATATTTTATGATCAGTTTCATAACATATATTTGTCAGCAGATGATAACAAGAATGAGGAAAGAGAGACAAATGAGAAAAAAGTATGGCTTTTTGTGGATCAGTGGCTGCTACTTCTGTATGGAGAGGTGCGTGTGGACACAGATTCAGAGCCAGGAGCGGTGAGATAGTGACATTATTGGTTTTGCATGTACAGAAGTGTAATTCCAAATACTTAAGAGGTCTTCTACACCTCATTGTCCCTGCACTCACTACCTCCATGGCAGCAGTGCCCCCTGTTTGTTTTCACAGGGTGACTCTAACCAGCGCTGTACTGTGACTGATGCTGATCTAGAGTGAACCAAAAGTAGCATGAATCCCAAAAAAACTGTTCAGACTGAGGTCGCATTGCACAAGTCAGTCGTGTGTGTGATTTAGGACCACATCTGAAAGTGGTCAAAATCAGAATTGAAAAGATCGGATTCTGTTTGATTTTGCCTTTCATAGTTATAAAACAAACAGATCTGAGTCATCTATGAAAACAAACAAAAAAAAAATCAGATTTGGACCACCTTTGTCTGAACATAACCTGTGTGGAAGGATAAAGAGCAGTGACAAATAAATGGGAAGAACTAAAAAAAGCCATATGTACAGAAGGACAAAGTCAATAAGGATTGAAAAAGACATTTACGTCAATTGCCAATAATTGCAGGGTTAAAATTCACAAGTAACTTCCACGCTTCAGAAACACAAGCTACTCCACCAGAAAAAACGTATTCGGATGTTGGTGGATAGAATTTCTTCTTCCTTTCGCTTTCTCTCTCTCAAACTCACACTCATTGTCACATCAGGAGTTGGGGACTGGGCCATCTTCCATTTATCAACTGGGGTCATGTGGTGTTTGTGTGTTCCTAAGTCAGCATGAGACAGGCACATGCATACACACATACACAAACAGAGGCACACACACAGGGACAAAGGGTAGGAACTCTCATTAGCTCTAATGATGTCATTAAGGACCATGCTTACCACACACATGCACACAAACTAGCACATCCTGCATGTTCCTGTGTGTGGGAGACAGAGAGACACTTCAGAATTTATATGAGTTAATAGTAAACTTCTATAAGAGGTTTCTGTAGTCGTTGCCTGTGCCTGCGTGCTGTGCAGTCATGCACACAAATCACATTAGCAAAATAAACATTTTGAACCCCTCTCTGTCTCCTCCTCCCCTGACCTCTCTTACTGTTTAACTCCTCCTTCTTCTCATCTCTTCTTTTTCTCTCCACTCTCTCTTCGTTATCTGCCTCTCTCTTCTTGTGCTCTGTGCAGCACCAGTGCTTGCAGGGCACTCTGTGTCCCGTAGCTGCAGCATCTACAGCTTACTGTGGCTCCTGTGACCTCGATCCATCTACGACTGCCTGCACATGGGTCCTGTCTGCACACACACACCCTGACGCACCCTCCACTACATACTCACCTTCCAGCAACACCACTCATGAAACTCTCACATGGGGCCTGTCTACACATACGAACAGAAGTGATAACACATACAAAATGGCCGACGCACACAGTCACACTCATAGTCACACCGAGAACCTGCAATTTGAGGGACACCTATGCCCGTCGCATGAGGAGTTGGTGTACAGCGGAAATGCCAACAGATACACCTTTACAGGTAATATGTGTGTTTGAGTGCGTGTTTGTATGTGTTCAGTAAAAAAAACACAGGCTGCAGTTTAGAGGTATTACAGACTAGTACTTTTCCAAAGGAATAAGTGTAGTTCATTTTTAGCTCTTTTATTGTTTTTTTCTTGAACTTTATTCACCTCAGTGTTGAGTGTCTTTGGTAATAAAGCTACTTTTCTGATCATGAGGGGACAGCTACCTCATTTGATGCAATTGACCCTTTGCTAAGCCCCACCTCTGGACACAGACTGGCCAATCATAACGTAGCATTGGGCCAGCTCAGACCAGGGTCCGACAACAACACAGCTGTGCTCCATTGACTCTAATGCAATAGTTTCAGATTTCCTTCATTTTCAGGCTGGCTTTGTGGATCTGGAGCTAAATGTTGTGCCTGGGGCACTTCATGTATTAATAATACTCGTTACCTGGAGAGGTTGGAAAAAGATATACGTTTCTTCCCTGTTCCAAAACCAAAATCAAACCCTGAAAAGTGTAGGGTTAGCTAGCTAGCTACTGAAGATATAGCCTACTGAATGTATACACATGCTGCTTTTGCTTTTTCATGATTATAACACTGAATAAAGGCCGACCCTGCTGTACAGGAACCAGTGAAGGGAAGCAGGGAAACTTTGCTGATATTCAACCAGCTGTATGTCATCACATTGTGCCCAGATGAACGTTGTTTGACTTCCCCTGGAGATCCCTGCCCGTTCCGGGTGCTGGCAGCTGCACCGGGTGAAGCCAAACACTGTTCATCTGCACACACTGCGATGCCACACAGCTGGTTCAGTATTGGTGAAGTTTCCCTTTATATTCATTGTTTTCTGTGGCGATCAGCAGTGATGTGGTGGTTCACTTTTACACTGTGATCTGTAGCCTATAGTTCGGCTTTAGCTTCTAACTATCTTTGTCTTTTTAACCTGATGTTGCTGCTGAGTCAGACATCCTGGATATATCCTTCAAACACAGATTGTAGACCCCTCTGTCTGCTTTTCTCTGGAATCACTCTTTCATTTTTCCACAAATACAATAATATTTCTTCAGAGAGTGCAGTTAGTTACAGTGTGGTCTCCTCTGACAGCTTGTCAGACTAATCAAAAGGGGGTGGGGCTTAGCAAAAGGTCATTTGTTTTGCCAGCAAACAAATTTGCCTCTACTATCATCTCTCTTTAAAAACAAAATGTTTGTATCACTCATTGCCTCATGTACCTCTTCAAGTCCAACCAGTTGCTTATTGATCAAACATGTTTTTCCAGCCTCCTTTCCCAGTCTCTGCTCTTCACTTTGCTTCTAACTTGAAAGCATGTTAGCATTTGCAGAATTATTATTTTTTTTGTCAGTTAGTGATTTGAGCAGATTGACAATTTTCTTTCTTTGTAATGAGGAATTGTAGTTCAGTTAAGTCCACTTACCTAAGTGTTACATTAGCAGTTTTGTCAGACCTTAAAAAGCTTCCAATGCTGTTGTAGTAAAAATATGTCAACAAAAATAAATGCCTATAGTCAGCAGGATCACAGTTCAGCTTTACTTTTTAATCACATAATAATCTTTTCTGGTTTAGGCATGCATCTGTATGCCTAATGCACTTAAGTTTTAAATATCGGCACCATTCATAATAAATTTGCATCCCTGCTTCTGACCTGTGACTTTGTTGGAAATTGGGACTCTCACTTCAGTCCTCTGAGCCACTATGAGGAATAACTAATATAGGAAATAGCCATCTGTGAGACACACCGCTCACGGAAATTTCAAGCCTGCAGAATCCAATTCTGCATTTACTCTAAATGTGTCAGCGGCTGCAATCAACGGGCTTTAGAGACAGATGCCCTTCCACACACACTCTCTCACACACACACACACACACACACACACACACATAGAGATACACACACCAAGACAGCTGTTGCAGTGTACATTCATAGCTGTTATCAGGGTAACTCTCTCTGTGCTGTACACTTGTGTGTCATTAAAACTTAGAGATGGGCGTTTAAATGCCATTTCAACATTCTCTACTATTTATCAGCCCAAAGGGAGTTGGGGTGTATGTGTGTGTGTTGGTGTTTGTGGGCGTGTGTGTCAGGATTTTCAGTCTGTCCACACATTATTTATCTGGGTAGTTATGTCTGTTTAATCAGGACTAATTGTGGTTGTGAATGTTATGTGTGTGTGTGTGGCTGACTGTACAATAATTACATGTTTTTTCTGTGCGTGTGTTTGTGTCCAGTAAGTTACCATTTAAGTGTGCTTCTGTAGTGAATGTGTTTTTATGTGTGTGCGTGTTAGTAGGTGTGTGTGTGTAGCATGGGGCGGTTAGGATAAGACTTTCTAGGCAATGCTGTGACACCATCTGGGCAGAGGCACATAAAGCTGTCGCCACCCACCATACACCAGATGTTTCTCATGCACACACACACACACTCACACACACAGGGTATCATGCTATACTGCTCTGGGAAAAAACCTAAGGTAGATCACACACAGATAGCTCCACATGCGCGATCAGTGCTATAAATATGTACTGTATTGTCCAAACCCAATTTATATTTATACTTCTTGATATTAGTTTTTAATCAAACACAGAGAGTCCGTTTCTAGGCATCTATACACACACACATTCAGTGTTTTATTTACATGTGTGTGCCACTGTGTGTGTTTTGCTGCTTCAGTTATCGCAGCAGTAAAGACAAGAGTCCCAGACTGGTGGTTAAAACGTGGTCTCATTTACAGCAACAGTCCCTTAACACTCCTAAAAATAATGCACATGTATGCGTGAGCGTGTGGAAGTGCATCTGTATGTATATATGATCCTGTATGTGTACCTTACCAGAAGGGTTGTCACAGCCTGTCTCCCAGAATGCTTCAGTAATGGCCTGACATTTGCAACTATGCACCAGTGATAGTGCATATATTTGGTATATGTTCATATAAAGTGTGCTTGCATTGCCAGTACAACTCCCAGTACTCACATTATCAAAGATGTAAATATTGTTAGTACATGTTAATGTAGAGAGATATTTCTGTTATATTTTTCATACTTTTAAGTAAATGTAGATGATTTATGAATCAGTGTATTGCCAATCTTACTGACAGATCTGTTGATTATTTTCTCGCACCTCTTCTGAATTTATTTTTCTTCTTTTTGCTCCCCTTCTCCATTCCTTCTGTCTTCCTTACTCTCTAACAACAAACAGACTCTGTCCTGGAGCCCTTCACCACCTATGAGTACAGAGTGAGGGGCTGGAACAGCTTTGGGCGAGGCTCCAGTGATGTTACAACAGTGACCACCAGTGAGGACAAACCATGGGGAGTGGCACCGCCTCGCTGGAGTCGCTTAGGTGAACGAGATGACATCATCCAGTTGCAATGGCAAGCACCCGCCAGGCCTAATGGTGTGTATGTGTGCATGCGTGTATCAATAAAAATGCTTTTCTGTAGATGGGTTTCACTTGGATTAACTTCAGTAGAGGGGCGTTTTTTGTTAATCTGGATTTGACCTTAAAAATCAAAAAGCCAAATGTTTTAAGTATTAAGAAAAATTGGACATTGGTCGTGAAAAAATACTTCTTCTATTTTGCCAGGGGACATCACCCACTATGTTATACTGCGGGATGGACAGGAGCGTTACCGTGGTGATGAAAACAGTTTCACTGATGTGGGTGGGATCAGGCCTTTCCAGGAATACAGTTACCAGCTAAGGGTCTGTAACCGGGCTGGCTGTACTGACAGTACACAGGTAAGACTGTATGTGTGTTTGTGTCAGTGCTGTTACTCACATTTTCTGTTGTGCCACAGTATTAGCTTATTAGCGGCTTCTCACCTTATGCTGGCCTGTCTATTCATAAAGCTTGAAATATCATCATCATTTGAAACATAATTTGAAAAGGTAAAAATCTCACTTTAGGACAATAAATAACTAATTTCAGACAACAAGAATTTTTACCAAGGTTCATTGTGAACTCCAACTTATTGATCTCACTGTTAAAAGGGAGAGAAATAACCTTATAATCCTGAATTCTTTCTAAAGTTGCAACGTGTTTGTCTGAAGGTTTAAACATTTGTCCTCTCACAGTCATTGAGAAAACTCCACTGAATCTAGACTGTTTATTTACAGCGCAGCTACACTCTCAGATAACTGAGCCTCCTACCTGCCTGTCAAACACCAATAAAACAATAAACCATCTTGAGACAGTCCGGATTTGAGTTGAGCCCTTCAGGGATCAACAGATGTGAAGTTCGGTGGCTGGCGACTGCTCACTGGACTGTGGTTCAGCAGCTAACAAGTGGAGCTAGCTGCTAACAACCATCGCTGCAATCAACAAACTCCACAAATCCATTCAGAAGCTCTACCATCTACAGTCAGACACATACGGCTGCTTATTTACTGCTGAAATACAGCTCACAACTCGAAATAACTGCTGATGCTGCTCCGGCATCTGTATTTTTTTAGGCTAGCAAAACACCCTTGCGCCGACTATTACAAAACATGCTGGAGCTTACCAGCCTGTCGGAACTCTGATCTCATACTGCTTGTAGGGTATGAGAAGATTGTGGCAAGTTTAATACATTTCATAAAAGAAATCATCATTCTGTTCCCCTCTCATCTACTTTTCAATGTCTGAAGAGTCTTGACAGAGGCTCTGTAGCTCAGTGGTTAGAGCACTGGTCTTGTAAACCAGGGGTCGTGAGTTCAATCCTCACCAGGGCCTTCACATTAAGATTTAGGGCAGCAGTAGCTCAGTCTGTAGGGACTTGATTTTGGAACTGGAAGTTTATAGGTACAATCTTCTATCTGGGTTCCTGTCTGGATCAAATATGGGGCACGGACTGGTGGCTGGAGAGGTGCGAGATATACTTTTTTGATAAAGTATATCTACTTTCTTTCTTCTTCTGCTAAAAAACTAAGGTTTTAGTCTTTCTCATTTAGTCAATGAAAACAAAACATACATTTCATCATAGGTTTTTTAACCAATGATCTATTTTGAGCTCAACGTCTTGTCATTTTCATGGACAAAAGGTCATGAACGAACATTTTCCATGAAAGTTTTCATTACTGAAGTTATTATTTTGTATAAAAAGACTAAAATTACCCTAAATATTACTGATTGCACCCGCAATTGGAAAGGGAGTGTCTGCTCTATTGATTTCTTCTCTGTGCTTTTTTATTCTCTGTCCTGCAAGGCCTCCATGTAGAGCTCTCGCTCTTTCACACATCAACACACACACACTCACACTTTCCAAAACCTTACTCTGTTGTAGCACCCCATTTCATAAAGACATTATTCCCCTGTATGATTATCTAATGGCTCCTCTAAAGATGGACTGAGCTTCACTGAACTAAGCACCACTTTACTCAGTAGTTGAGTTCATTTCTTTAATTTAGGCCGAACAATTAAAGGAAAAGAGAGGTGTGTAAAAAAAAAAAAAAAGGTGTGGTTTTTTTGGGGGGGGGGGGGCAAGAGAGAACTCTTACCATTGCTTTGAGAGAAAATACATAAGTTGTTTTGTTTTCATTTGTAAAGCAATATTACTTTTGTCAGTGGGTTTTATTTTTTGTCAAGAAACAGAAATCAGCTTAACTGCCACTTTAACCAAATTGTAGCAAGTCAACATCGTGCAGGAGCTACTTTTATGACTTGAATTCATCCTTAATTCTCCTACACACCTGAAATACTTCCTGCCTTTCCAAATAAAAGTGTGCAAAGATCACTTTATCTTTTTTGTTCTGTCAAGGAGAAATTGCCTAGAGATGCAACTCCGTGCTTTACGTTGTGCAAACGTACAGCAGCAACCTTGCAGCATAGTTCTTCTGCAGTTGGTCGCTCATCTGGTCGATTGTTTGGCCAGTGGCCTTTCAGCTAAATGCCCTTTTACCCTCTCGTAAAAGGCTCGGGCGCTGTTTTCTAGATGTTTTTTTGCATTGTAATTCAGGTGCTCAGTTGTCCTGCAAGTGATATTTTACAAATTTTAAACCTGTGTGTGACCTTTGTTGTTAAGAAACCACAGTGTGTGATGTTCCCACACTGTGTGAACTCTGTACTGTTCCCATGTCAGAACAAGTTTTTATTTAGCTTTGTTTCCGCTCTCCCTCTGTATGCGAGGCTCTGGATTTGCTGAGCCTACCTGATGTTTGTGATAGCGTCCATAATAGCTTCACACAGAACTCCCCCCCACGCTATCTCTCTGGCTGTAGCAGAGCTGATATCACCACAACAATTAATTTCTCCGGCTTAGGGGTGATGAAAGCTCACGTTGAAAACTGTCTTTCTGGCTTTTTTAAAGCTAATTTAACATCTCATTATTTTTGATGAGCACATTCTTACGTAAAGACAGAGCCTGTAGATGTGTCAGTAGAGGGGTGGATGGATGAGAGGGTGAGATGGAAGTACAGTTGGTTTAACAGGTTTTGAGGGTTGATGGATAAATAGATGATGGATAAATTAATGTATACACTGAGTGAATGCTGGGGAGAATGATGATATGGATGAATTAGAAATGGATGGATGTAGCGTAGTGATAAAGAGAGGTGTGGTAAATTGTCAGAGAGATGAAGGGAAAGAATAATGTATTAAAGTTCATCTAGTCTTTCCCATATTTTGTATGTACATAGTGATTCTGTTATTATTTCAGGCATTAATTATTATTTTTTGTACATGTATTGTGTTGATAACTGGCATATGCTGATTTGTGAATATTTTTGCATTTCTCTCCACCTTGTTAAAACAATCCTAATGTCAGCCTTGCTCGGCTCCCATACATGCCAAGTCATTACATATTGATGGATGTGGGTATGATTAGGCTTGTAAGTAGCCAGTAGTCTTCTGTTGTCATGTTTATGGCCATAGCAAGCAGATAGGGATGCACCGAAATGAAAATTTGTGGCCGAAGCCGAATAAAATTAAACGCTTGGCCGAATACCAAGTACCGAATGCCGTTGTTTAGGTTTTCATTAGTTTTTGCAGATGAACCCCCTCCAGATTAGTGTTGTCACGGTACCAAAATTGGGACCCACGGTACGATACCAGTGAAAGTATCACGGTTCTGAGTAGTATCACGATACCACAGCGAAAATGAGGCAGATGTGCCTTTTGTCATTTATAAAAAGATAAATCACTTTTCTATAATACATTAATGATATTTCAATGGAATAAATTACTTATTGACTTATTCATACTTCAAAAACAGCATCAATAAGTGATTAACAATGGGGGGGGGGGGGTCAAAATAAAATAAATAAATAAAATAAAAATCAACCAAAAATCAACCAGCCACCCTCCTCCCTGACAAGTTAAGAACAGTCCCTAAAGTGTGGTGAGGTTTGTGGACTGTTACCTGCCACAAAGAGAGAAATGTGAACAGCTTGTTTCTCCTCTGACACGTCACATACCTGTGTGCCACCACGGCTCGGCTGTTCAGGTACTTTTGGGCAGTCATGACACCAAGAAGAGGAAATTATTGGACCTGGAGCCAGGCTTCTCCATCGCGGTAAGCCATTATCTTGCGCCACAGAGCACTATGGCCGCCATATTTGACAGGAATACATTCCTGTCTGTGTATGTGACCCCCGTTCAACCTACAACCGGCAGGATTCGCCTTTCGTTTTTGTTGCTGGTTGATATCTGTACTCGCACAGCTGCTCCTGAATGATTTCTTTTGCTCGCCCAAAACTATTTTTAGTCGCAAATGTGAGTAAAATGCTTGCACCGTAGAGATCTGTGGAAAACAAATCACTGTGTTTTAGTACCGCGGTCTACCGTTGGTACCAGTATACCCTGCAACACTACTCTAGATAGTTCAGTATTACATTCTTTGCAAACCGCTTTTCTTCTATCACTCTCCAACACTTTGAAATATTGGCGCACTGCCAACATTTTAATCCAGTATCTTTGATTTTACTCCGTCTGTCACTGCACGCTGTTTGATTGCGTCATCAAAACACGCCGCTATTATTCAGCTTTGCTTTTCACTTATTCCACCGAATACCGAATGTGTGTTTTGTTGCAATATTCGGCCGAATATATTCGGTTACCGAATAATCGGTGCGTCCCTAGTAGCAGCTAACAAAATCGTGGGTTGTGACAGCCTTATCAGTGGTAACTGCCATTCCAGCCCGGTGCAGAGCGGTGATATTTAGCTAGGTAGTAGGATACACACATAGGGACTTACATGCACCTTCACGCGTGCACCGCCGGACCGTCTACCACGACAACAAACAAAAGCCTTAATTACAACATGCATAGCTTCATTCTCTGCTCAGGCAGATTCCATAACTCCATCATATCTTTACCCAGCAAATAGATGCAGCTGCTATATTCATGCTTTAAATGTTGTATACATCTCTTTTAAAATCTGGTTCATTTACTTTGTGAAATTCTCTACCATTTTCTACTGGACAGTTTACACTAGGATAGAAATAGTAATTTAAGTAATTTGCTCCTGTTTTCTGCTGTTAGTCTGATTTTATTTTGAGTATATAACTGGAAAAGCCTAGAAGATATAATGAGAAAATTGTGTTTCATTCCGTGATATATGTATTTAAAGCAGGGACACTGATACCGACTGGGACATTGCAAAGCTCTGGCATTCATGTGCTCTCTCCCTGCCAAAGTTTTGCTCTCAGTAGGCATTGGTATTATATAACAGAATAAAGCCAACATCATGATGTGAATGATGCACCAACTGGACCTCCAGTGTTTCCCACGAACAGACTTCACTTGCCCAGGTATATGTACTGTTGCTCAAGTATATTTGGCGACCCATTATAACCATTTTTTGTTGTTTTTTTCATTCATTTGAGAGATGCCAATCTGCGACCAGTTAACTAGTGGATAATCTCCCCTTGCTCTACACCTCCTGAAACTTTTTATTTTGCTACGGCAGCCAAGGCAAAAGTGCCCCGAAGTGCTGATGTTGTGTCAAAGACAGTGTCATTGTCAAATGATGTTTCCCTCCTGTTAGAATGATGCTTTGCGTAGCACCCCCTGTGTGGTTGGTTTAGATTTAGAGGAAACATATCAACTAAGAAACAGACCTCAACACAACACTGGCTTCCGATCTGCAGCGGTAGTTTCCTCTGGTCTTGTTTCTCTGTGAGCTGCATGTGAATCTGGCACGAAAATAAATAAACAATATGAAGAATATATAAAATGTAAATGATCTGATTTTGATAAAAATTTGCTTCCCATGCTTGCCAACCATTTTGCTTTTCCTGCCCCTCTCCCTTGCTGTTTTCCTGGAGTTCAGTTTACCCAATTTTTACCCCCCAACATGATGAAATTTCAAAATCTGCCAATCCACTGTATTTATTAGAAATGGCTTAGTAACAATTATATATATATATATATATATATATATATATATATATATATATATATATACATATGTTTTAACACAGTTGTATTTCAGACCTGTGGGAAACACTGAATAGTAAAAACATTTCTTTAAAGAAGCAGGCTCCTGGATCATCCTGCCTCGAAACTTTTTTCCATTTAGCTGTACACTACACGACCACGAAAACATGCACAAACCCTCCTAAAGCCGTACACAGCTACACTACGAGCTCAATCTCTTTCTCCCATGCGCTCTCTGTCTACCTCACTCCCTCATACACACACATACATATATGTTCACACAAACAAGCACACACACTCCCAGCAAAGGGTGGAAAGGGAGTGAGTTGGATTAGTTTGTACACCAGTGAAAATTGGCCAAACAGTCCCAATTATGGGATAACTTGGGCTAACCTAATACACCACTGCAATTACCTGGCATCAGCCCCCTCACATTCACGCACACACACACACACACACACACACACACACACAGGCACGGACAAACAAACACAGGCACACACAAACGCACACCTGCTGTGACAACAGAAGGTGCTGATCTAATACAGTTGGTCACTTAGAGAGGGAGGAAGAGCGATTGGTCCTCCTCTGTCTTCGAATCCTTTTGTCCTGTTCTCTCTGCTATTTGTCTCCTGTCATTCCTCTGATCCCAACGTCACACACTTCACTTTCTCCCAACTGTTGTCTCTCTCCTCTCCTAACCGCTCTCATCCTCTCTGCTTTCCACTGTCCAAACACCAGTTTCTCTTTCACAGCAACTGTCATCTGGTGTCCAACATTATCCCTTTCCCATTTTCATCTGGTCCTCTAAGCTTTCATTCCTTTGTATACAGGAAGAAGGGTTGGATGAAGAGTATCTCAGTGAGGCATGCTTTCATGTATCTAGCTTTTCATTACATGTGAGTGAAATTTGAGCACCTGCATTGTATTTTCTGAGCTTTTATGTCATGTGTACATTCCATGTTTTATCTACCTGATCAATAAACTATAAGATGAATGAATCAGTCATTTCAAATAAAATCGGTTTAGAGACAGGTAGTATCATGAGTGAGTTAATTGCACTTCAAAGGGAACCTGGATTACCCAGGTTCTTCTAAGTCATTGGAATGTTAAGTTTAAGAGTTAAGTTGTCCACCAAAGCAACGATGAACTTAATGTTACATTTAGGGTACACTTGCATACAGTAGGGTGTTGTATGACTTTATTTCCTTTACATTTGAGCAAAGTCTTGACAGACATCCAAGTTAACAGCACACTGAGGCACTCACTGATTGATGCTACTCCTTCCCTGCATCTTCCTTATCTTCTTCTTCTCTTTCTCCCTTTCTGTTTCCTCTCTTCCACCTCTTTGTGTTGGCATGCGTATACCCGCATGCACCTGTGTGTGCGTGTTTATGTGTGCGCGCGTGTGTCTCCTTAGTTGTAGTAGCAGTCTTCTAATTGCATAGCACTGTGTGGGACAGGTGGGGGAAGTGCTAGTGACAGTCTATTAAGGCAGGATATCCCTGTTGCCATTAGCAGCAGATTGCCCTGTGATTCTGTGGTCTCCACATTCACCCAGCATTCAGAGGGACCCACAGATACTACACGAGGAATTTACAATAAGATGGTCACTCACAACAGTGTGCTAAAAAGCAGTGATTTTTTTTTTCCTCGCCAGTTGCATCACTAAAGCAGCTTTCAGTTGGTTTCTTGGTCATGCAGAAGTGCAAAAGCAGCGGAGTAGGTCAATTAAGGCACGAGATCTATGTTGTCATCAGAATGAGTAACATTCTGGAGAGATAATCCTTAAACTGGAAGCAACAAACTCTTAGTCTCCAGTAATTTCTCACTGGTATACTGCTCTAGGTAAAATTGCCATTAAATACACAAACACTGGACTGTAATGGCTGGCATTGCATTCACCTTTCTTTTCTTTTTTCTACATATTTACACAAGTGACATGGTTCTTGCCTCTAGGTCAGTGGGTTCTAGGAATAAGATATAGTGTTGTGTGTAAAATCCATAGTTTGTGGATTGCAGACAGGGTCTGTCATCTCCATGTGCTTCAAGAAGTCTGCCATCATTCCTGTGCCCAAGAAAACAAAACCAACAGGCCTGAACGACTACCGCCCAACAGCTGGTCGAAGATTACATCTGCTCCTCGCCAACCAACACACTGGACCCACAACAGTTTGCCTACTATCCTAACCAATCAAGGGAGGACGCCATAGCAGACATCGTCCACACCGCCCTGTCTCGCTTGGAAGAGAAAGGAAGCTATGTGAGATCACTGTTCGTTGACTACACTTGGACGTTTAACACCATAGTTCCCTCCAGGCTCATCACAAAACTCAAGGATCTGGGATTAAACACCTCACTGTGCATGTGGATCTTTTACTTCTTGACAGGCAGACGACAGGTTGTGAGAGTGGGCAAACACACCTCTACCACCCTCATTCTAAACACAGGAGCACCCCAGGGCTGCGTTTGGAGTCCCCTGCTGTACTCCCTGTACAGACATGACTCTGCTGCCACCTCAGACTCCAACACCATTGTTAGTTAGCTGATGACACAACTGTGGTGGGTCTGATTACAGAAAACAACAAAAAAGGACCCCCTGAAAGATGAAGAGGACCTGATCCACTGGTGTCAAGACAACAACCTACTCCTGGACGTCATCACCTAAAGAGATGAGAATGGACTTTGGGCAGAAGCAGCAAAGGAACCCCTCCCCTTTTATGTCAACTAGTCCTCAGTGAAGAGGGTGGACAGTTTTAAGGACCTTGGCATCCACATCACAGAGGGCCTGACCTGGGCGCTGCGTACCAACTCAGTGGTGAGAAAGTCAAGTCAGAGACTTTCACATTGGACGCCTGAGGAAATTCAGGGTATCCCTTTAAATACTGAGGAATTTCTACTCCTGCACCATCAAGAGCATCACTGCCTGGTGCGGAAACAGCACCAAACAGGACCACAAGGCCCTGCAAAGAGTGGTTGGTTCCGTTGAACAGACTATAGGGGCTGCTTTACAGTGCTTAAAGTATGCTTACACCAGGCGCTGCAAAAATTAGGCCAGGAGAACCATTGAAGATCCCGAACACCCGAATAAGGACCCTTCCCCCCTTCTAAGGTCAGGAAGAAGGTACCAGTTACACCAAGCCAGCACTGAGAGGCTCAGAAAGAGCTTCTGCCCTCAGGTCACGAGGATCCTAAATGAAGACCCTGCCTAAAATCGCCTTTGCATGTTCTCCTCGTGTCAGAATGGTTTTCTCCGAGTGCTCCAGGTTCCCCCCACAATCCAGAGACATAAACATCATGTTAATTGGTGATTCTAAATTGGCTAAGGTGTGAATGTGAGCATGAATAATTGTCTGTCTGTCTGTCTATGTCTCAGCCCTGTGACAGTTGGGCGACCTGTCCAGGGTGTACCCTGCCTCTCGCCCAGTGTCAGCTGGGATAGGCTCAAGCACACCTGCAACCCCAAACAGGATAAGCAGTTACAGAAAATTAATGAATGATGAATGTATCTTGTATGATTTGTTGTGGCATATTGATTGATTGATTGATTGATTTAGGGTTCTTCCATCATGCAAGTTGTGGACACTGTGTTTTGGTTTCATTTGTTCCCTGGTTTGTCCGTCCATTGTAGCAGGTTATAATCCAAAAATGTGTTGGTGTCTACATTTTACCTTTCCCTTTATTTTTGGGGAAATAAATTAAATCACCAGCAAATGTCTTTCTCTGTCGTCAACAAGGTCTTTATTACCTTAGAGAGGGAAGCTCTGAATTTGGATGCAGTTTTTTATTGGGTTGTGATCATGTTAATTACATTCATAAATGGTCGCAGCAGAAATCCATCTGTTAGCCACACTTTTTACATTCTGTAAAATATCTGAAACGTGTTTCTTCTGTTTATGTGTGTGTCTGTATTCGTGTGTGTGTTCAGGTGGTGGCAGTGACAGTCCAGGGAGTCCCAGAGGGCGTTCAGCCTCCAGTGGTCACAGCTTTAAGCCCCTCCTCCCTCAGTGTGAGCTGGTCTGAACCGACACGTCCCAATGGAAACATACAGCGGTACCACCTGAACCAGACTAGTGTTGGAACCATATTTACACACATTGAAGGGCCCAGAAATTATACTGTGACTGGTAAGATTCTCATGTTATAAAATGCCGCACTTTTCCTCCATTCTTTAGCTTGTTTAGTTCCCTCTCTCCCTCTCTATCCTTTCTTTCTCTCTCCTCTCCTCTTTTATTTTGCTCTCCTCCTCTTCCTGCACCTCTCACTTCTTTGATCTCCGTCTCACCTCCTCACCTCACACACCAGATATTCCCCCCGTACACCTGTCCTTTGTCATATCTGAATCATCTCCTAACTCCTGCTCTTCTCCTCTCCTATACCCCTCTCTAGTCCTCCTCATCTTCCTTTCTCCTTATCTGTCCACTCCTGTTTTTTTTCTTTGTCATGCATTTATTTATGTGTGCTGGTTTCGGGAAGCCATCTAATGTCTGAATTTACACCTGATTCCCGCCATGCTGTCTGTGGCCCAGCCCCTCACACAGACACAAACACACTCACATGAGCACACACAAAAGAAACAAAAACAAAATAAGCACAGAAGCACACTCAAACATTAAGGTCCGGCACACAGACGGATACCTCACATACCCAGCTATACACCTGAGAAAAACTCAAAACAGCAGCAGTTTGAGACCCAGGGCTCTGAACAAAATAAATACAGCAAGTACACAGAGAGAGAGACAAACACAAGTGTTGGCTTGTCTTAATATTGTAGATCTGCACACAAACATGGTGGTGTCAGGACTGGGTGATTTGTGGGTCTTGTTTTATCTACCCTGAGGAGGAGCTGTGTTGCTGGCCCTCTGCCATCAGTCACAACACACACAAACACACACACATGCAGACACAAACACCTGCATAAAGCATTGTAAAACAAATGTTTGTTGTCTGTGTAAAAACAGAAAATTTAAGAGACACCACAGAGAAGTGCCAATAGAAAACCATCACAGTAGACATGCCTACTTCTGGAATAGAAATACTCAAACTCAAATTTCAATATTTAAAGTGTTTAATTGGTGATTTGATTTTTAAATATTACATTTTTCCATGCAAGAACCGAGTGATGACATCTTTTGAAGATGAAATTTAGTGGCATTTCCCCCTCACAGCTCTGCTCTCTGCTCTGTCTTGGACTCAGACCAGGCAACGGCTTTGCCAGTAGCCGATAGACTATTCCCATGGTGCCTGTGGTTGGCTTGTATGGTCAGGAGTTGTGTGTGCACAAGCATGTGTGTTTGTATGTGTAGGCATGAGGCAAAGCAAACAATGCCAAATAGAGATGGTAATGTGCTGTAATACTGTACCAGCCCCATGTGCCAGTGTAAGCAACCAGCATGCGTGTGTGAAATTCCCCTGTCCCCCAGTGAGACACTGGAAAACCCTGAGTATTCAGCCAAAACCACTACTGGGGCGCTCTCTCCCTCCCCTTTATCTGTCTGTCTGTCTCTCTCTCTCTCCCGCTCTTGTTTCTTCACATTGCAGCTGTCTTTGTACAACACATGTATGCGCTAGGAATTACTTCCTGTTTTTAACTGTCTCACAGACATAGTGAATCACAAAGTTTTACAATAACAAAGGATCTGAAATGGATCAAACTTTAAGGCCTACTACAGATTAATTCCAAAAAGCTTTTAATGGTCCCAAACCAGTTCTGCATATCAGCTCAGAGCAACCATACTATGTTTATTTACTGTGAAAAAAAATAGGCTTTGTCTCTCATTTGATTTAATCATATAAATTCATATTTAATATAGTTTGAACTAAACACAATTGATTTTGTATTTTTTTGGCAATATTTTTAAAAATTAGTCTTAATCTGTGTCTTTTACATTTTCGTACCCATGCACACACATACACACACTTTCAAAGAGTACATATACAAACTCATGTTCCTCTTCAAACTGTACGTAAGTGCTGCTGTTGTAATGAGTAACTGCCGTTAAATCATAGCTGTTGAATCGGTTTCATACCACTAGCAATACCGACCAGTTGACATACAAAAACAATACACTAAAAGGTAAAACAGAGAGGTAGATGGTGGGCGGGGGCCTGAGTGGGGAGTAACCTCATCAGTTAAATTAGATAAAAGGGAATGACACAGAATTATACAAACTGAGGGGGTGAAAGGTGCACAGAATGACACTTTTTGAAACAGAGTGAAGGAGAAAGGAAGAAAGAGTGCGACAGATGAAAAGATGGATGGATGTATCTAAGTGTTTTCAGTGAAATATGAACAGAAATAATTGCCACGCTACTCCCCCGTCCTTAATGTTTAATACGCCATTGTTCATCTTCTCTGCATCTCTCTGACGATTCTCAACACTGTCAGAGACAGATGCTTCAACAGCTCATTCACTCATTCACTCACTCCAACAACAGAAACTGGAGAATGGATTTTTTTAGCCAGATCAAGTCACTCTTGTAGAGTTGTAACTTATTTTGATCACTTTGGTCTGCAAACCCTTGATTTATAAAGAAAGGTTCATGTCAATTCAATGATAAACATAGAATTATGACACAGTAACAAGTAAAATAGTAATTTTAATTAAGCGTACCTGTTGCTGGTCCTTATGGTAAAGATCTAAAAATACAGTGCTCTATATAAAATCCCCAAATTTCACCTTTGAGGCAGAAATAATTAAAACTCTTTGAGACATTTGTGGTTTTCTTCAGTCCAGAAAAAAGGTTTTATATCTCAGAAGCCACGCCACAAAAAACCTATCTGTAACACTGCCCACCTATAAATGGTATTTTGTCACTTCTGCCTTAGAAGAATACTATACCCACAAAAGGGCTATTTGTATATCAATTACACAACACGTGACCACTTTATTTTTCTGCCATGCCACCAGGGTAAACAGAGAAACGGGTCCAGGTTGAACAGCAAAATTATATCAAAACATTCTGTTATATACTCGCATATGACTTGTATGGTATAATCCAAGTCTAATTCATCCACACGCTCAGTACTTCCCAAACACATGCATTTTCACTTACATGTTACAATATAAAATACTTCCACTTATAAGTAGTGTGCCTGAGCAGGCGCTTGTGTTTGAGCTCACCCAGAGCCGAGTTCAAACACGCATTGCCGTGGCATGCTACTTGGCCGTGCATGAGACTGTTTGTACTGACGTGTTTTTGTCCAAATGTTTTATTGAAAATGCATGTGTTTGGGAAGTACTGAGCAGTTATCTGGGTAAATGAAACTCGGAAGATACTGCAGGAGTTGTGTGAGAGTTTGTAAACTGATGTTTGGATATAGTTTTGCTGTTGTTAAATGTGATCCCCAATGACTTCAATTGATTAATCATTTTTGCCTTTTTGGAATCTAGATTTATTGTGGCGATATGCAAGAAAAACAGATGCTTCAAGTTTTCTCTATGAATTCAAGGTAGCACGCTGTGAGTAACAGTTACACAAAATGATTATGAGAGTCAAGTACTCCTTTAATAGTTAACAGTGGGGGGGCGCTGAATCATTCCTCTGTAGTACCAGAATCAAAGTTATGTTACAGAAAGTGTTGCTTCCAACTGGTTTGCACTGTTATATGAAAATTCCCAAAGTCAGCAGCCTCTATGATGCCAGACAAATTATAAAAACAAATTTGTGGCTTCTACCATTCCCAGTTTATTTTTTTATTTGCCTGAGGAAAGCAAGAAATGGGCTCTTATTACTAGCATTTTTAGCAGTTCTGAAAAGTGACACTTCATAGAAAGAATTAAGCACTACTGTACAAAGACACCCCATGTGAATCGATATTAAGTATTGCTATCATTAGCTCACGATGAATTATTGCCTGCAATTATATAGATTATGGCATTAATCATGTGTTTAATTGGTCTTTTGTAGGCTCATTATTAATTCAGAACAGCAGGGAATAGAGTATGTTCTTTTATTTATTAATGCGTTTCCCCCGTAGCCCATGCTCTGATTGGTCCGCGCTATAGGTGCAGGCATGCAGACATGGCAAAGGGAGGAGAGGAGATAGGCAAGAACTTTGCTTTCATGTGTCAATTGTGAATCTGTCTCTTATGAGAAGTGTCAGCCTTACAGTATGTGGATCTTTTTCCATCCAGCCACACCATGTAACTTAATGACTTCTGCTTCTAACTTCTAAAATTGGAGCAAAGAACAAGTTTGGCAGGCTTGCAGTAAAAAGATGGAGCTCAGTGGGACAGATGTTATCTGAAATATTGCAGATCCGTGGGTTACCCAGCTTAGTCTGAGTTGAGTGATTTTTTTTTTTTTTTCCACTCAGGGTCAAGCAAAATGAGTCCACATTTGAATATTTACTTTCAAGTTAAATTAATAGAAATGAAGCTCTACGGTTTTGTTAAAAGATGGGAATGGAAGTGGTTCACAAATTACTGGTTTTCTTTTCAGTTGGGAAAACTTATTTTTTCAAGATATTTCTCCGAAATAAATATTAATACAACGATAAACAAGCAAAGTAAGAGCTATAATTGTCAGAAGATGTATGAAGCATTTACAACACAAATGAAAAGATGTACACTGTACAATAAGTTTAACCTGCATATATGGGTTTGCTGGCTTAGGGAATCTGTATATACTGTGTGTGTGTGTGTGTGTGTGTGTGTGTGTGTGTGTGTGTGTGTGTGTGTTTGTGAACCTGATCTCATTGTTCCATCCCAGACGGTCTCTGCATTAGGGAGCCACAGACAGGAAGTCAAACTCTTAATTATTTAGGAGAGGTGTTATCAAAGCTCTCCTCCCCCTCTCTCTCTCTCTCTCTCTCTCTCTCTTTCTGTTTTTTCTTTTGTTTTCTTGCTTGATCCTGATGCTTCATCTGTTCTTTCCATTTCTAATGCGAATAAAGCAACTTTTGTTTTACTTACTAACTCTTTGTTTCTAGTTCCCTTTGCATTTCCCTCTCCTGCTTGACCCTGCATTGTATCACCCCTCTCTTTCTTCTCTTTCCCTTATCTTTCCATTTTAGCCTTTCATGTCTTTCTCACCTAGCCTCACATTTCTTCCGCCTGGCTTCCCCACCTTCTCTCCATCTTCTCTTTCACTTCACCACTTCTTTGTCTTTCTCTATTTTCTTTTTCATGTCAATGCAAAGAACTTTATTGGCATGAAAGTTTCAAGAACAATGTTGCCAAAGCATCAAAATACAACACACAAAAATAGTGATATGGACATTGACACATCTCTCTGTCTCTCCTTCTCTCTTTCTGTCTTCCTCTGTCTCAGTCTCTCAATGTGGTGTATCAGGTAACTGGCATGGTATTGCGGCCTGTGCCCATCATCCTATCATATTCTCCACTGCAAACAGGGAATGGCATCCTGTCAATAAAATGCAGCTTTAAATCAGTTACTTTTACTGCAACACACACACACACACACACACACACACACTGAAGAGAAATCCACAACAGTTTCACAATCCCGTCTTTTGTTTGTTCGCTTTCTCACATGCAGTCTTTCTCTTTAACTTTTCTCTTCGATGTGAGCTTCAACTCTTCACCGTCTCACTGCCAGTGTGTGTCTCTCTCTGTTCCTCTGTCTGTCTTGCACAAAAACACACCGATTTCCACTGTGTCCAGCTCTCATGATGACAGTTACAGCCTTGTCTCACTCTGTGTTAGTGAGCCACTGGCTGCTCACATCAAAACGCCCTCCACCCGTTTTTCACTTCCCGGTGATCACTGTTAAAATGATTGAAGCTTTCTCTGTCTTTCCATAATCAAGCACATAAGCACATGTGTATGCGCCGGTATGTGCACATACAGGTATACACACACACACACACACACACACACACACATGCATGTACACTTACTCTCTCTGTTGTGCACACAAACACACACAGTGGTAGGCATGGTGTCATTTCTTCAGCAGACCAACACTGCCCTCTTCAGGCAGAGTGTTTTAAAGGTAATTTGAAACACACCAAGAGACATCAAAGGTGTTTGTGTGTGTGTTTGCATTCCTCTGCAGATGCACATGTGTTGAATGAGAGCGAGATTTTGTTTGTTTTGGTATATATTTGAAATAGCATGAAACAGAGTGGATGGAGAGTCAGATGATGTGCGGTCATTCACAGAGTTTTGACATTCCTTTACTGTCTGACCGTGCGCTCCTTTCATAGAGAGCAGAACTGATAAATCAGCTTTTACAGGCATGTTCTCTGATCAATCCTCTTTGCTTCCTGACCTGAGTTTAGGCTGGTATTAATCACTACGGGCAACACTTAAAAGCATTTCGAACATTATTTTTATGCAGGGCAATTTCACGTAATATCCAATTTTTCATTGTTTCTGAAGCCACTGCCACGTGTCTTCATTGCCGCATAAAGTTGTCTACTTGTGTTGAATATTATAACTAAGTTGTCTTTGCAGTTTTTGCCCCATACTGACTCCCATAGGAACACTCTGTCTGACTGTATGTAGAAAAATGTAGTGAAGGATAACTGCTTTATTCAGCATTGCAAAAAATGACATCACTTGCAGTGTAGATATCATTTACTATGCTGGAGTGGACACACGCATATACACACGCTTAGTTGCACAGTTAAATAGTGTAACAGAGCCTTACGCTTTAACCCTAGTACTTTTGTATGGCTGGCAGATTTTCTTTATTTAACCCAAACACAGGGCAACATTGTGAGAACATTTGCACACACACACACACACACACATTGATCAGAGGTTGGGTTGAGCATGACAGGCTGCGAGGCATGTTAAGCAGGCAAAGCAGTAGAAAGAGATGTGAGGAAACCGTGGTAAAGCACTCCGCTGTGCATTAGAGTGTGTGTGTGCGTGCGTGTGTGTTCGTGCCCATGTTCTCTGCCATATACCGTCGACACAGGATGGGTACTGACATACATATCGCAGCTGAGACACAAAGTAGGGTTTCCCCTCTCTCAGCCTCCAATATATACGCAATTAGAAATATATAGAATATTAGCTAAATAATATTGAAAACATTATTTATATTTATTTTACACATAGTTAAATTTGGGTTTTTTATTTTCACTAAATTACAGATGTGATAACGCATTTGTATTATCAATGATAATAAATTATAAGTCACATTTGGTAGTCGAGTGTCCTGTACTGTCCCTAACTACTCTTTGGTCAAGTAGAGGAAGAAATTTTATATATTAGTAATGTATGAAAAATGTTTCTCAATATTAAAACATATTTATCTAATTCACAGACATCCTTAATGTTGTAAAATATATATCACCTCTCCTTAGAGGAAATAAAGACACTGTATTATGCAATGCCAAAGCCTGTTTTTCTATTCATCCTTTTGAAATAAAGTCATTTTACTTCTTTTATTTTCCCTTCAATTTGATTTGTAAGCTGTTGTATGCTGTCAGCCACGTGAATGACCATAAAACATCCAGTCAGCCCCCATGACAACATTAGGAATTTGCATCCATCCATTCATCCTCATCCATCCACCGTAAATCAGACCTGGGCATAAAATATATCTGAAGGAAACAAAGGTTTTCAATCACCTGAAAGTGGTTCTAACTCAAGGATAACTTTGCTCAGGTACATGCAGGGTTTTTTAGCAACTTCTAGTATTTAACTCGTCCTATAAAAGGTTAAATGTAACACCGAAAACTGATTTCCTGTGGTTGCAGTTAAAGGATCACTCAGTCGCTATGTGATTTCTTTTAGGCTGCATAGCGGGTGCCTATAAATAAATCATGTCTGGACGCTGTAGCCTAAACGCATACCGAGGTATCATAATTATCATAGATCAAAAGCTGATGACATTACAGCGTTGGACCGGTCCTATCCCATGTCAGTTCCGCGGCTGCCCATCTTTACGTTGTTTCATTATTGAGTTATGGCATGCATAATTTAACACCGACAGATATGGATCCATCCGTTGAGAGAGTGTGGAAAGAACAGAGGGAGGGAGAGTGAAATGGAGAGAGAGAGAGAGAGAGAGAGAGAGAGAGAGAGAGAGAGGGAGAAAACGGTTGGGAAGAGAGCTTGTGATACGGACCAGGGCAAGCTTCCCTCTCTCTCTTACTTTTTACCCTATTTTTCATTTTGTTGTTTGTCTCCTCTCTTTCCTCATCCTCTTACACTGTATATCCCTCTGTGCATCTCATGTTATGAAAAACGAATATGCACGGTTTATTGTGTTGAGAATAAAAAAAGAATCCGAACATAAGAAATGTGTGTGATTTTCGATACTTTATGTGTAGGAGTCATCCTTTGTGACCTTTTTATCATATGTGTGTACATGTCTCTGTGCCACAGGTTTGCAGCCGTACACAGACTACAGTTTCGTGCTGGTAGCCTGCACAGCTGTCGGATGTGGAGCCAGCTCACCTTCCTCAGGACGCACCCTGCAAGCCTCCCCTGCTGGTACATATACACACTCACGCAGTTATGAAAATTCTGGAGATCCTTTAGAATCTTTTAAACTTCATTAAAAATTTTAGGAATTCTTTCAATTGTGATTTCATGCTGTGACGTTTATTTACAAGTGTTCAATCTGATTCCACAGGTCTTAAATATTTCCTATACCTGTCAGATTCAGAAAACTGTAAGACAGACATGTGGCACACATTTTTCTCCCCTCAAGAATGTAAAGCTAACGTCAAATAAAAATAATATATTTACAAATTATTGTCTTTGTTGACGTCCTGGCAAACATTTACGTTGTTTTAAATTTATAATTAATTATCATAAAACTCAACTTAATTAAAACATATCAGGACTTTAAGATATTATCATTTTTGATAAATACTAAAGTTCACAATATCTCATGCATTTCGTTAAATGTTTTTACCAAATTTACCTTTGTCAGTGTCCTCCTTACTGATTTCATATTTCAGATACTTTTTTCTTTTTCCTCTCCGCTCCTCTCACTTCTCTCATCTCCTCGCACTGCTCTCCTTTTGTGAATCCTCCCCCTCTCACATCCTCCTTTGGTCGCCGTACACTATATCTCGCTACCCTTCACCTTTCTCTCTCTCATTCTTCTTCCTCACTGTTGACTACGGTGGGACAAAGCCTTATTTTGTTTCCTGAATAAAATGCTGTCATGGATTGTTTTTTTTTAAAGAACTTAAATCAGGATCATTTTCCCTCTTTTCATCCACTTCTCATTTGCTCATGTTCTCTCAGTTCTCTTCCTCTCCACTGCCTCTCCTTCTCTCGTGTGTCCCTTGATCTTTTCCTTCCACATCTGTTTTCTTTTCCCCTGTCCTCTCCACTCCTCTTCTTTTACCATCTATTGCACATTTATCTCCCCTCTGAGGTTTTGATATTTCTCCCATTTTCATTTAAATCTCATTCCTTAGCTTTAAGCACCTTTTTACCCCCTCTGTTCACCTCACCTACCCATCCTTTGTCTTTCTTTCTACAGATCAAATCTCTTTATTTATTATTTTATGTAAATACAGTATATTTCTTCTGTTGAGATCATCCTTCCCACCACTCCCCACACTATCCTTGTGTCTAAATGTACACTACATAATTTAAAAAATCTAAAACACATGGAACTGACATATCTGCTACTCGTTCATGTTTATATCAATTCAATTTTTTAATAGAATGCTTATTTAAGTCTCCTCCTGCACAGAGTTATACACATTTGTGTTCCTTTTAATTTACGACATCCTGTCTGCCTGTCCATGTTCTTCTCCTCTCCTGGTTTCAATATAATCTCATGAGAAAACTTTGTCTACTTCTCATAATTCAGTCGTGCCTCTTCAGTTTGATAATCTGAATTCTCATTCAAATACCTATTTTCAATAGGGTTCAGGTTGTCCTCAGTGAATAGAAAACAAGCTTTTGGGTTTGCTGTTGAACACTTTGGTATCGGCCAGATCTCTCTCAGGAGAAGTCCTGTTTATGTACATGAGGTGATGCACTTCAGTTTTAGTTTGTTTGAGATAAACTGACAAAGGGCTACTAATTAATGATAGGTGCCAGATAATGTGGAAAACACTCACTCACTCCTCTTCTTTCTTCTTTGCATCTCAGGTGTATGGTCCAGCCCCAGACATCTGATAATAAACACATCTGCGGTGGAGCTGTACTGGGATCAGCCACACCATCCTAATGGACACATCTCCCAGTACAGACTGAACAGAGACGGTCTCACTATTTTTACCGGAGACGACCGTGTCCAGAATTACACAGACACTGGACTCCTGCCAAACCACAGGTAGAGAGCACGCACTCGCTCGCTTTGCACACACATGAATGGAAACGTATGCAAGCGTGCGCACACACGTAGACGTCACAGATGCATAAACGCACTTCACTTGTAGCTTCGTAATTAATCATCCCTTTAATTCTTGAATTTTCCCCTTTCGAGTGTGCGCGTGTTTATATCGGGGTCACCCTGTTTTAAAAGCTCTGCTATCGTCCCATCCATGTCTCTCTCTCAGGACTGCACTCTGTATATGTCTGTTTGTGTCATTTAATGAGCAAATATTTGACATGCCAATGACAGACGCAAACATTGCCACACACACGCACACACACACACACACACACACACACACACACTAAAACACAAATCAGATTTGGCTTTTGCTTACAGACAGCAGTGGAGCGGAGATTTTATTTATCTGTTTATTTTCATTTAACCTTTATTAATCCGTGTCTTTTTTCTAAGATGGATTTTCTGTTTTAATTATGGGAGTGTAAAATGATACCCCCCCCCTCCTCTTTCTCTTTCTCTCCTGTCCCCCTTCTCTCTCTCCCTCTCCTTGGCCTCCTCTCTCCAGAGACTATTTCTCCTTACCCCAAATAGAATTCTTGGGATAACACCCTGCAGTACTCCAATCCCCTCTATGTGTGTGTGAAAGAGAAAGAAAGGAAAAAAGAAGATAGGACTGTATGTGTGTGTGACGTTTAATTTTCCCTAATTCCAGATAGTCTGCCAGAAGGTATTCCCGTCCCGACCCTTCGCTTCTCATCACTTGTCTCGCTTTCCCATTCACTTCTCTTTCCTCTCACCCTCCCTCCCTCCCCTCCCATCCTTTTCCCTCTTACCTCATTCCCTTCCTCCTTCCCTTCTTTTCCCAATTTAGCCCTGCGCCAAGAATTACACAGGGAGCACCGGCCCCATTATCCAGGCAGTCTTGTGTGTGTGTTTTTGTCCGCGTGTGCGAGTGTGTACCCACGCATGCCTTTCTGTGTGCGCATGTCTCTGTGCGTGAGACTGCTCAAAGTGGCCATTGATTATTTATGACAATGTTGATTAGCTGTCACTTTGCTTCGGCAGCCCAGGAAGTGTCTAAGATGACGAGAGAATTAACCTATTCCCTCTGGCTGGCCCCGCAGGACACACACACACACACACACACACACACACGCAGGCAAACAGATGCAAATGCCCCACTCACCGATTACCTCCCCCCCACACACACACACACACCATTTTACTTTTGATATCCCAAGGCAGTGTTTACATTTAAGTAAATATCTTCCAGTGATGAAGTGTTTAAATTCATTCTCCCACTGAAACCTTATGCCATGATACAATTCTCTCTCTCCATCACACTCAGGCTCTGCTTTGCTCTCTTCCTCTCTTGATTTCTCTCTCTGTCTGTCTCCACTGTGGTGTGTCTATGTGAGGTCTATTTATTTATGTTTTTCTATGTGTGTCTGTGTGTGTCTGTGTGTGTGTGTGTGTGTGTGTGTGTGTGTGTGTCTATGAGAGTAACATATGAGTAGTTTTAATACCTTTCCCTGACTGCATTCAAACCCACTGCAGAGGTGCTAATGGCCTCCTGTTTAAAACGCTCTGCACAGGAACAATAATCCAACACCAGTGCCTATTAATGCATGTGTGCCGGAGTTTATAGCAAATTAAAGGCTTTTAATGTTAAATGGTGGCCCACTTACACAGCTAATGTAGGCTTTAGCACCAGCCAGCCACACGCTCTTAAAAGGGAAATCTATCTTATGATGTCATGGGCGGGAGAGGTAGAGAGTGGGACAAGAGAGGCAAGAGAGGGAGAAAGAGGAAGAAATGGACCTCAAGAGCAGTCACTGTAAGAACATGCACTAACAGGGACATGTACACACAACAAGCATACGTCTGTATCTGTTTGCAGGGGGAGGTTGCAAAAGGCCATGCTTTTAATACATCTTTCCAGTTGTTTTATTTATCACAGCTAGACTACAATGTACTTTTTTGGCATTCAAGCATTTTTGTCAGAAACTATACAACCTCATTGATCTTAAAACATGCTTTCCTGGCACAGTGCCATTTTTGCCATGCAAAAACTATGTGATGACACAAATTCTTTGTCACAATATTAAGACTTTATTCTACAAGTGAAAGAATACATTCCCCCCTGTGCTCACGCAAGGCTGGGAACTTTAAGGGCCCTGTCTCCCACCTGGTGCAAAATGGCACACAGTGCAGTGCAACTGTCACTGCTAGTTTCAGACCGGCGTAGCTGTCATTGTCACAGTCAGCACCCACATTGTTTAAGAGGCACATGTAATCTTAGTCTCACAACAAGGTGTGGTGTTGGCATATTGCTAGTTGCAGACAGCAAAAAGCATTGCTCCATTGATCAACAATAACTTGTTTTTAAGTCAGAATGGCACAGTATTCATTTAGTAAGATGGGTAAAATAACACATTATTAAAGGGCAAAATATTAATTGCATTCTTTAAAATGTGAACAAAGCAGAGCAGAGCTGCTGCCCGCTGTTACTTTGTGGCAGACTCCCGTATTTAGAAAAACACTGTGCAAAAAAAAAAAACAGACCTATGATTAATTAAAGCAACACTTACCTTTCTGGAAATTTTCGCTTTTCTTTGTTTAGGTTAAAATGCTATTAATAAGCTGATGGCACACTAAAATGTAAGTGAATTCCACCAGAAATAAAAACTCATAATTATACCATTCTCAGATGGTTCTAAGAAAACTCCAACTGAATGCAATGATTGGCCAAGTATCTTGTCTGTCTTCCCCACATGGAGGCCTCCGACTGACGTAACCGCTTGCGTAACTGTATTATCTTGCTTGTTGCCAGTCACCAGTACTATCTAATGTTAGCGTTTACGTTATATTATAAAACTCATCAGTCATCACTGACCTTGGATAGGTTTCAAAACTCTGGGGTTGTGTTTGACTGTGCAGGATAGGTAATGTTATGTTTAGTTTGCTTCTAATATAACATATAATGTAATATGACAACACAGCATCCAGTTGCTAATGGCTAATGTTAGCCTACTGTAGCGTAGCCTCTGAAACATTAACGTAATCTTCCTTGTGCGGTTCCACTTACTAGTAACATTAACGCTACTATCTAACATTAGCACTGTAACCTTATTCTAAACTCATCAGTCATCACTGACTCTGGTTGAGTTTTAAAACTCTGGGGTTGCGTTTGACTGTCTTGGTTATAACGTTACACTGGCTCCCCTCTTCCGTGAATCTAATGTTACCTTGCCAATGCCTACATCTATCTACATAATGAGAACATAATGGAGGAGGGGGGAGTAGGCCTTTGGAGGGAGGTGGAGTTGCAGGAGGAGGAGGATGGGACTTTGGAGGGAGGCGGGATTTGTGGATGTTCAAATTTTTTCTAAGTGCTCTGTGAAATGCAAGAAAGGCAAGAGTAGCTTTAAGAGACTAAATACATCCCTTGCACCTTACTTTGAGATTATGAGCCATTTAACTGGCAAAGGTGGTTGGACACGCCCTAAAAGCACTTGCACCATACAGTTTAGACCATGTGCTATAGATTATTTTAATAGGGCTCAAAGTCTTTTGCTCCTTATTAAGTTTAAGGTTTTTACATTTAGGTTTTAGGTTTTTACCCTCATATATCACTGTTTCATATACATGCAGTTTATGATCTCAGCAGTACTCTGACGATAATCTTCATCAACACTGCTCCAACCCAAACTCCTTCAAATACATAATAACGCTGGGGGGAAAAACCCCCCACAGATCTCCTGATCAATGAAACCACTGTGGTTGCACAGCTGGACTGACCTTCCTTGAAAGAGAACGGGCAGCTGAACTATCACCAAGTTAGTTCTGGTTCTCCATTTTCTTCTGAAGCACAATACGCACAGCGATGCTGAATGGAGTTCACAAACAAAAGAAGAATAAACCAATCAATGTAGAATAAATAGTCACATGTACCAAATAGGATTGAGCTGAGAAAATGAAAAAGCATTTTTACTGCCATAATTATGTTAAGTCAGTTTTATTAATACAGTGCCTAATCATTAAAAAAGTTTTCTCAAGACACCTTTCATATAGAGCAGGTCAAGACCATACTCTGTAATTTACAGAGGCCCAACAGTTGCCCCATGAGCAAGCACTTGGCAACGGTAGTGAGGGAAAATGTCCTATTAACAGGCAGAAACCTCGAACAGAACCAGGCTATACAGTAGGTGGGCAGCCATCTGCCTTGACCGGTTGGGTTTAGACAGAGACTGAGACTCTCCACAGTTTGACAATCCAGCCTGAAAGCAGCATAAACCCAGGTCTGCTCTGCTGTTGTTAGTTTGAGAGCCCCCTTAACATTCAGACCTGATGCTGTCCTGCTTAATGCTGGGTGGACTAGTAGATTAAAGACTAATTAGGTAAAAACTGGTGGAAAATGTGAAGATATTTTAGCATGTATTTGGGATATACTAATAAAACTTCCTTCCATTGTTTGACTGTGTAAGTCATGATGCTGCTCAGGTCCTGACATATTTGCTGCATATAGTGATACTGTGTTGTGTGAAACTGACCCATTAACACTGTCTTTCTACATATTCGTTCCTTCTCTCGATCCCTCATTTATCTTTGCTGCTTTCTCTACACCCCTCTTTACCCCGCCATCTCTTTAGGTATGAGTATGAGCTGGAGGCCAGTACAGGTGGTGGGACTGGTGTGAGTGACAAATATGTCATAAAGACACCAGTCTCATGCCCCACTGGGATCCAACCACCCCACAATGTAACTGTGTCGGGCCCCTACTCCATCTCTCTCGTCTGGACCACTCCTGGTGAGTAGCTTCATGAATGGATGAAAAACATTTTTTAGTCGGAAGTATTGAGTTTCAATCAAAATAATATCACATATTAGAAACCTTTTTTTGTTTCTAATGATATGATACAAACTTGTCTGTTTGCTAATGATGAATTATTTAAACTGAGGTGTAATCTGTAGTACCGAATAGGGGTGGGAATCACTAGAGGGCCTACGATACGATATTATCACGATACTTCTGTCACAATACAATATTATTGCAATATTAAATGTATTGCGATATGCTGAGTATTGTGATAAAACATATTGCAATTTATTATCTTTTTCCCAAATAATGCAAATAATTTCCCCAAATAAAAACTTTATCAATATCAGTTTTACCTCAGAAGATAAAGTTTTCAGTCTGCTCATCTGACTTCAATAAAAAATGTGATATAAAGCGGACAGACTGACCGATACCGTCACAAAATCTGTCATAGGTGCTGCATACACCAGACAATTAAACTGTTGGCAGATTTAACACCCTCTGCAAGGCCAGATTAAGCATGTGAGCAAAACACTTCACATGCAGGTATCCGGCTAACTGAATGGCAACACCCATGTTAGAAGCGTTGTCTGTTACAACGATAAGGTTTTCTATTGGTGTTTGAATGTGCCTTTAAGCAATAGTTAAGGCTATAACTATAGGTAATTTTTATAAAAACTGTTTGTCATATTTGCTGAAAAGGTCACTGTAATCAGGCAGCACTAAATGAGACAGATAATCTGTGAAAAACAACCATACTCTGCCTACCCTATTGCCTTGTAGGGCTTCCAAAGGCATTACTGCATGTGAATTAAAACAACTTATCAGTGCTGAGGAGTGTATCACAGCTGTCAATCATGTCAATTATTGGTCATGAACTGCAGTCAAAATGTCAAAATTGGCAGTGTTACCACTTTGTGACCCGCCATATTGAAAACAGTGGAGCCAAAATAAGGCACTGCCTACTGGCTGGATCAAACTTCTCACTTTACAGCTAAACAGTACACTAAAGTATGTTTCTGAAAACATTTTAGGTGAGATATAGGCAATTCAGTAACAGAATCTTGATTCATATTTTATCAGTGCTGCCTGGTTTGACAGTTTGACCACAGCTCACAAACAATGATTGACAGCTGCCTTAGAGCAAGTGCCATTAGAAGCAAAATTTTGAATTTTGAAAAAAAATGATCTTTTGTAAGTTACCAAATGTAGCTTTAACCATTCAGACCTCTGACCTATTCTGTTTATGCATGCACAAACTCACTTAGCCAAGGCTTTCAGGGTAATTGTGTGGTCACTGAGAAGTAATCACAGACAACAAGAGGGGCCAATTCAGTGTTTGTATGAATTTAAAATCTGTTTTCAGAGGGGAAAGCTCCATTTATCATAACCCTCTGACTTTAAGATCCCCACTTGTCACACTGCAGCAAGAGCTTTTCTAAATAAACCCACAATAAGTAGAACTCTTTCATTTTCACAGAAAGAACAGGGTTAACAGGGTACATATAATATATTTCTAAAGTTATTTCTCAGATAGGTTTCTACAGCAAATGATTTTCCAATAATGTAAATAGCACTAACCAACACTAAAACAGTGGGTGTCACATTCATTATATTTAGATTTACAGGGCAGAAAAAATTATACTATATATATACTATTATACTATAATTATACCGTATTAAACTGAGCAGAGAGAAGTTTTTCCTCCGTGTGAGTTGCTTCTTCCTCTGATATGAGGAGACAGAGAGAGGGGTCAGACTAAAACAAAAGCCCTGAGTAGTTTTGCATTCACCTTCTGGCCTCTCAAGACCTGGACACACACACACACATATACACAGGTTTACATGAGCATACACTCAGGGCTGAGTTTCATGCTTATGGGGCAGTGATTGTCTGCCCTAACCCATCTATCATTGACTATTACTCTCTCATTAGGCTGATTTCCCATCTCAGAAACCGCTTATAGGGCCAACTAGCAAAGACACTTCACTTTGTTGTGTGTGTGGGTGTGTGTGTGTCTTTTGTTTCTTTATGTTTGTGCCTGTGTTTATGCGTGCGTCTTTGTACAGGTTTGTGTGTGTGTGTGTGTGTGTGTGTGTGTGTGTGTGTGTGCGCGTGCATATGTGTGTGTGCACGTCACTGTGGAGACATTTCCATAGGCAGGCCTATTCTATCGTCATTACGGGTTGATTTTAAAGGTGAGGAAATATCGGCTGGGTTCTCACGCTTGGTTAACTCCGTGAGCCCAGAATCTGGAGTGTTTTCGACTTGTGTGTGTATGTGTGCGTGCCAGACTCTCTGACAGTTTGTCTGTCGGTGTGTACGTACATGCAAATGTGTTTGTGTCTTCATATGCATACATTGACTGCCAAAGCAATGACGTATGGCTATTAAAAAGACATTTACTCTAGGATCAATTCGTCCATGGTGGTGTCTGTGTCTGTCTTTGTGTGTGTCTGTGTCTGTGTGTGTGTGTGTGTGAGACCACTTTGTATATGTGCAAGTGTACATGTGTGCATTTGTAATTGTGGGCATCGTGTGTGAAATAGGAGATGGCAAAGCAGCTGATTGGTTGTAAATAATAGAACTTAAATATCACAGTGACGATTAACCCTCTATGGCTGAGCAACACACTGATCAAAGAAAGAGGCATTATGACCCCTCTGTGTGTGTGTGTGTGTGTGTGTGTACTTTGTGAAAGTGTGTGAAAGCAGCCAAAGTGTGGTCGTATAAAAAGCTCCATGTGCTGAAGTCAGAGGTATGCTGTGTGTGTGTGTGTGTGTGTGTGTGTGTGTGTGTGTGTGTGTGTGTGTGTAGGTGCTTGTGTGCATATGTGAGTTGGGGGGTGAATAATTGAAGTCTTTCATTTGTCTGGTAATCAGTTCGTTCTCGAGATATCCAGAGTTCATGAATGTTGAATAACCCATCACAATACAGTTGGCCTGAATTATGGAAAAACCTCCGGTGAGAATATTAACAAAGTCTAGGTGCGTGTGTGTGTATCTATGTGGGTGTTTCTGTATGTATACATTTGTGTGTTTTTATCTGGTTGTGAGACCACGGTGCCAGGATTGTGAAGGCGAGATCAGTCGGTTTTAAGGCAAAAATATGAGCAAATATGCGTGTGTGCTTGCAGGAAATTGAATATTGAACAGAAAGTTCCTTCTTTACTTGAGTTTAATCATATCCTGCAATTTCAGTGCAGAGTACAACTTTAGATAATGAAATATAAACTCAAAGGTCTTGACTATAATCTTTACTGTTTTTGGTACAATTCTGTTCCAAAACTGTCTGGTAGTGAGCAACATGGAGTAAAATGAGCGTAGAACTAGTGAATTAAAATCAATAGTTATGCTCTTGCTTACCTTTCAAAGCAGAATGGTCTCAGTCAATGGCCTTTTTGTAGTATAGTTTGCATGGTACAGCCTATTGTATTCAGCAAAGGTGTGAACAAATTCAATGATTCAACTCATCGGTGACATGTGACCTTACTCGGATTGAGCCTTTTGACTTGACTGTACTTGATACCTTCTCCCAAGCCCAAAGATTAAAAAAATATGTTATTTAAAAGCCATGAATCAGTCATTTCCCTTCGTTCCCTGAATTAACCAACATCAACGCTATCTTTCCTTGCACTTCAACACTTAACTCCGCAGATCCACTTTGTTTGAACCAGTCTGACAGCGTCCAGTCAAGTTGCTGGAGAGAACCATGAAGAACTAATGATACTTTACTAGGCACCAGCTTGAAAAGAAGATACCAACGACATTTTCATTTGCAGACAAAAACTATGTGGTGGTCAACAAAAAACAACTTATAGTACCTAAAATGTGCAGGTCAGAAATTACAAACATAGACACAAAAAGTTTCAGCAAAGTTGTTTTAACAAATAAATACATATCATTTATCTGCACTCTGTTTTGGAAAGTCATGGAGTTTCACAGTCACGTTTTCTAGGCCTGAAAAACTCATGGCATATGTAAAGAGCATTGAAAGTTTTGGAAAAGTCATGGAATTTTGTTGTGTTTGTAATGAATTTTTTTACAACAATCTTCCTTGAATAACCTGTCATGTAATTTAATGAAACATTATGGCAAATTTATTTTCTGCAGCTGTTCATGTGTGATATTGTTTTGTTTACCATCACGTGTTTCTTCATTTTTGCCCCGCTTTCTGCTTTCTCCTTTTCCACAGCTCAGCTCAACAGAAGCCAGCCTGTAACCTACAACATCCTCTTAAATCCAGGAAGTGCCAACACCATAGTGCATCGCGCTGGCCAATACCGGCGCCTCACTGTGACAGGTCTAGAGCCATTCACCGTCTACTACATCAGAGTGCAGGCCTGTCAAATTGGTAAGGATTTGATTATATTGATTTCAGTTCAAAGAACAAAGTTGTAAAAATAAATACACTGTTCAACTGAGGAATTGAAAGAGTTCAATGTAGAAAAAAACTGCTGTACATGGCAGCACTATTTGTGGTTGACAAGCAGTTCTGTTTCACACAGGCTTTGCTCCATAAAAAGTTTTATCATCCTGAACACTGTCCTCTGCAAATCTGCACAGTTAAATGTGTATCAACTTAAATAGTGAGGAGGTCAGTTAGATTCAAAGTTTGAAGGTGGTTAAAGCAGATTTATTGCCAGTGTACACTAAAGATTGCCAAATTAATTCAATTCCTGACACCTTGTTAGATGCATTTACATCATGCTACTACATCACATGATGTGAGGGGTGAGAAGACCTATGGTGCAGTCTGTGGCTAACCAGTTGAACAGAGATGTTTAACTACGCTATTGCCCTTTTTTCACTGGCTTGGTATAACCCACTTTAGCCACAGTGTGGCAAGTTGATGAGCTATTACAACAGCCTCATGTAAAAGGATGACCACACTGACCTGTGATATGTTGCTCTTCTCCTTACCACAGTTGAACAGGTCCCACTAAGCCCTTGACAGAGCAGTATTATTGAATGGATTGACTCCAAAATGCGCCATTATGCAAGATTATCTAAAAAATTACATTTTGCATTCAAAAATTTGTAGTTTGTGGTTAGTTTTTGTTTTTCTGCTTTCAAAGAAAACTATGGATTCAGTGAGTTCAGAGGCTCATTGAGGTGTGTTTGGAGGGAAAATTCTGACCTTAAAACATCCACAGAAATTAACAGACAGATTGTCAACAATGGAGATTGTTGGAACTGCAAGAAAGAATTCAGAAAATTTATAAATCAAAAAAAATTTCTGCTTTTGAGAGTTTCTCTCCCAACATTTATTGGCTTTCATTCCACATGGAAAGTCTTTTCAAGTAATAGGTCAATGTGTTATGAAGAAAAAAGCTTAGACTGTTAAACACCAAATGTTTTACCAGTATGTTTTGACAACATTGTGCAGAGTTAGCATTACATAAACACGAATTCTCTGGTCAGCAATATCTTTTCCAAATGGAGCAGCCATTGCTTTACATCAGCCATGTCCCTCACTGTTGTAACAGTAAATTTTGGTTAAAACACGTATCCCCACCCCTACGGAAAAGTAGCATAGTTTCAGTATAGTATAGTATAGTGTAGTGTATTGATGATTTTGTTTCATTCATTAAAAGAAACAAATGTACTAACATTTTCCCGGAAATGTGTTTGGCTCGAGACTAATTGCTCCTGTTTTGCCTGTTGGAGATGGGTGTGGAGTAGGAGAGGGTGTGTATGCTCGGACTTTAGAGACTGCCCCAGAAGGTTTAATGCCCCCCACAGTGAAGGCAGCTGGAGCCCATGTCCTGGAGATCCACTGGTCACCTCCCAAAAAACCCAACGGACTCATAACATCCTATCATATATACAGGTAATATACACACACAAAAATTCACATGTATAATGTATATATACCCACATACAAAAATGGAAATGTGCTTGCTTGTGTATGACACTGCAACATATGACCAGTGTCTACTTTATTATGCATACCAGTTCTGGTAAGGACCCCTTTTTCCTGTAATGGGTTGAGATCTAAGGAGCAAATGGCCAAATTTGGCCACACAGTGTGTTTGCCCTTTGTCTTTCAAAGTTAACCTTATAACTGTTCCTTTAACAACTTGTGCATTTTCTGATCTGCAACCTCTATTTTTATGTTATGGTAACTTTAGCTACTCGGTTGAGATAAGGGGAAGATTACCTTCAAGGTAATATCTATAAACAGATATCTACATATGTATGCAGATATCTGTTTGCAACAGTACTACCCATCCATTTTCAACCACTTATCCAAAGCCGGGTTGTGGGGGCAGCAGTACTCCAAATGCCCCTCTCGCCAGCAATGCTTTCCAGCTTCCCCTGGGGGATCCCACGGTGTTCCCAGGCCAGACGAGATATGCAATCCCTCCAGCGTGTTCTGGGTCTGCTCTGGGGCCTCCCACCAGTTGGATGTGCTCAGACCACCTCTAACAGGAGGCGCCCAGAAGGCATCCTGATCAGATGCCCGAACCACCTCAACTGACCCCCTTCCAGGCAAAGGAGCAGCGGCTCTACTCCAAGCTCCCTCCGGATGCCCGAGCTCCTTACCCTATCTCTAAGGCTGAGCCCAGCCACCCTACGGAGGAAACTCATTTCAGCAGCTTGTATCTGCAGTCTCATTCTTTCAGTCATTACCCAGAGCTCATGATCATAGGTGAGGGTTGGGGCGTAGATGGACCAGTTTATCGAAAGCTTTGCCTTCTGGCTTACCTCTCTCTTCACCACGACGGTCCAGGACAGCACCCGTATTACTGCAGATGCCGCGCCAAACCGCCGATCTATCTCACGCTCCATTCTACCCTCACTCCTGAACAAGACCCAGAGATACTTGAACTCCTTCACCACTCCCAACCCGGAGGGGGCAATCTACCGTTATCCGGCATAGAACCATAGTCTGAGACTTGGCGGGGCTGACTCTCATCCCAACCACTTTGTCAACAGCACTAGATTTTGGTATCAGAAGCATTCTGGTTTCCGTGTGTAGTTCGAGTCATATTCACCAGTTACATTTGAACAGGCTTTTGTTGCCTGCAGGTAAAGAGTCCTTGTGGAGAGCAAAAGAGGTGGAACGCACTGGCTGAAATGTAATCTCGGAACCCACTGGCTATCATCTGATGATGATTTAGCTTTTCATTTGCTTTTTTCTAATTTGTCTGCATTTATATGCAGATATCTGTTTATAGACTTTACCAAAGTGTTGTCTGGATTTGTCTCAAGTTGCTAATTGAAGTGCAAACAGTGAGTGGTGCATGGAAGAGGAAGTCTTGGCCCGGATATCAGCTTGGTAGACTGGATGATCCGGAAATATACTGTAAGGGTTCTGACAAACGATATAGGTGATGGGTTCAGAACTTGCCATCAAGCTTAAAAGAAACCAATACTTTCAGGCAACAGTATCAAAGTCACATGCTTTGCACACCCAACCACAGCCTGACCTCCTACCTAAGACTTTTTTCACAGTTGTGTCACAACGCTGTCATAACAATTATAACAATGATGCATAATGACAGTGGGTGTCATCTTTAGATGTGACTGTCTCAAATTTAGAAATAATATTTGCTTGTGGTGTTGTGCATCACATCTCCATCTGAATCATCTGAGTGATCATAACTTGACAAGAGAGTCTGCAAAAATGTTTTTTCCAACAACTGGAATTCTTATATGAGCAAAATTTTGAATTCATTAGATTTGGTCACATTTTTCAACTCTGCCATTGGTGCTGCTGTTATGTTGTTGTGCACTCTGAGCTGTACTGTACTTCTGCACATCGCTGACGTACTCAGGTGTTTGTTTGTTTTTTCTTTTTTCTTATTTTATTGACTGTGAAATAAAGTACACATTTTTCAGAGTTCAGTAGCCATTTCTGAAGAATGAATGTACAATGTGCTTTTTGAATGGGACTGGCTGTCTGGAGGAGCAGGGCTTTTTTGATTATAAGGAAGTGTACTGAAAGTGGATGATGATGAATCAAGCAGACATAGAAATAACATACACAAAGTTGCTTTGAAATTCGTCTGTACTCATGCAAACCAATGTGACAATGTGCTCATGTTATGTCCTCTGTCACTACAACACAAATGAGCCAGAAGTAACACACATAAATCACATACACATACTCTGTGCATACATATAATATATATTTTTACCTTTACATATAGAAAAGCACAGACGTTTTAGTGACATACCTTTAGGCAAATGTCTGCTTACCAATCTACGCACTAAGTGTGTGTGTGTGTGTGTGTGTGTGTGTGTGTGTGTGTGCATCTGCGCGTGTGTATTAATGCATGCTGAAGGTCGTGGTCTGCTTGTTGACCAAAGACTGTGTGATCTGTATGCAGGGTCAGACCAGACTAAGCCCTTTAAGTCCTCAGGAAACACACATTAGCATAGCAGTTCACACACACACACACACACTGACACACCTGGCATGATCAGACTCAGACAGACAGGGACTTGGATAAAATAGGAAAATCTCTCTCACACTCACACCTGAAACCCTACATAATCACAGACAAAGGGGCTTACCAAGACATCAGGTTGCTTGCATCAGCCAGGGACTTGCACATGATGTTTAAGACGTGCCGTTACATTTTTTATTTCAATTCCAAAACTAAGTATGCTTATTTTTAGTTCACTAAAGTATGCTATCATATACTTAAATACCTTTAAAAACATATGTGAAAATGCCTTTTTTTAATTCAAATATGATTCAAGTAAATTTTAAATATCTAACTAAAATGAAAGGATTCTGTGTGTGTGTATGTCTGTCCTTTGATTTTCTCAACAACTTTTCCTCTGATTGACTTTACACTGGTGGTATATTGCTGGGGACTCAAGGAAGCGCAGTGTTGAGCGCAAGCTCTTGAGACCTACGGGACACATTTAGTTGCAGTGCATCACTACTACCAGAAGTACACACTATGTACTTTTACACTGCCGAACAGCGTGTTGGGTACAGCTAGCTCCTCGCCACGCTCTACAGAACAGTCAAGATCAGATGAAGAAAGAGAGACTGGAGATATTACATTGGAGCGACCTCAGACATTTCAGACATCTGAGATGTAACTTTTGGAAGGAATGCTTTTGTTCCCAGAAATAGCCTGGTCCCAAAGAGCTAGCTGTTAGCAAATTATGCTTGTATTCGCAAGGAAGCATGGTGTCATATGTGAATTTTTTTGGATGAGCAGTTCTCGAGAAAGCTGCAAGCAGCAACACAGAAGGCCATGCAGTCAGCTTGTTCTGAACAGACACTGCACTAATATTGCAAATACACAAAAAGTAAAACATCGGTACACTGTAGTACTTAGAAAGTTGTACAAAGTACAGTGTAAGTGGTTTCACTTTCAGATAACTATATTATTTTTTGATAAATAAATCAAAACAATATATATATTGAACATGTAATCATGAATGGCTGATTCAAGAATTTATTCTGTTATAGGCGTCCAGTAGGAACACAGGAGGAGCTACTGGTTTTCATCTGGTCCAGTGGGCCACTTGAATTCTTTGATGCAAGCCCTGCCCTGCGACCCTTCAGCTATTTCCAGTACAGGCTTTGCTCCTACAACTCCAAAGGCTCAGTTCTGAGCCAATGGGCTTTAGCTCAGACCTTAAAGGCAGAACCACAAGATATGGCCCCTCCCACTGTCACACCCACCGGTGAGTTCACCAAGTCACTTAAAAACTGGTATGGTTAAAATGTTCTTACATTGAATCACTGTAAGAGGTCCCATGTGATGTGCACTGTGTTAGGTGCATACTCAGCCCATCTGAAATGGAGTGAACCAGGACAACCCAACGGCCTCATTTCCCATTATAGACTGGTTTACAAGAAGCACCAACAGGACCCAACGCTCAACTCAACTGCTGTTACTGCTCTCACTGTGGAGGTAAATGCACACATACACATAGATGCACACACAAGCGCAGTGAATGCTGGATGATGGGAGCATGGATGCATCTATCTGTGAGGACAGTCTCCTTGATCATGTTGTTTTCTCATATCATTTGGCCTGAGCTGCACACAGCTTCAAAGTGATTCTTTGTGCTTTATAGAATTGCTCACACATGTAAAAACTTGTGAGCACAAACTGAGACCTATGCAGAAATGCCTGTAAATATACATTTATAAGCAAAGCAAAGTATATGGTTTATATACATATATAATACACAGCAAAATATATAGGGGTGTGTGTGTGTGTGTGTGTGTGTGTGTGTGTGTGTGTGTGTCTATTGTCATTTGTGATGCATGTGAAGAAATTTGGACTCTACCTGTGGTGCTGGTGCCATCTGTTTGCCAGTGAGGGGCCTGAAGACACACACACACACACACACACACACACACACACACACACACACACACACACACACACACACTGCCCATGCTCTGCTATTCTCCAGGGACCTTCCCACAAGTCTGTGCCATGCCTGATTCTCCAACACAGGAAATAACCATAAGCATGCTCCCTCAAACCAAACACACACAGACGTATACACACACAAACCCTCACACAGACTCACGCATGTACTGTATGTGCACACATATTCTACTGTTAACGGATGTCATTTAGTCTAAATATGAGTTGGCAGCTCAGTAAGCACGCTAAGTTCACCCAAAGCTGCAATGGGATATTTGCCAACAGTGCTAGCATCCTCTCTGCACACCACCACACACCTGTATGTGTGTGTGTGTGTGTGTGTGTGTATTAATACCTGAAACTCAGTCTTGTATGATACTACTTACAAGCAGTAATGATCGATGACAGAAAAGAGAAAGGAAGAAAAAAAAACAGACAGAGATGAACAGAGATTTAAAGATGACGTGGAGAGAAAGTGACATTGTAATGAAAACATCAGAATTTACACACTTATCAAAAAAAGATGGGCAAAAGACAGAGAGAGAGAGACAGATTGTTAGAACAAAGAACAATACAGTTAATGGAGACGGTGATGAAGAGAAAAGAATAAGTGAGACCAAAAGAGAGCTGAAAGGGGGAGAAAAGACAAGTGGAGGAACAAGAGGGGGGCGAGACAGAGTGATAGATAGGGAAAAGAGGGAGGAGAGCGAAAGGGGGAGAAGAGGTAGAAGCATAGATCTATATTCTGTCCATACAAGTGGCCTCTTCTCCCTCGGTGACCTTTGGCTTGTCACTCATAATTAATACAAGATGTAAATGGAGACCTTTCACCTTCTCATTGATATGGAACACTCTGTGTTTGCGTGTGTGTGTGTGAGGTTGTGTATGTGTGAGAGGCTCATTGACATGGCAAAGACTTATTTTAGTGGCGGTCATTTGTCACGCAGGTGCCTTCGCCACATGCGCTCGTTTGTTTAGGAATACACAAAGAAAGTGGAAATGAGAAACAAAGTTTGGAGGGAACTTGTAAAGAGCAGGCCACAGAGGCTTCTGGAACATTTGTGTCTTGACTTTTTGCTGAAAAGATTTTATGATATATTGGGTAGCTGTTTGAGAGTTAAGAGGCAAATGAATTGAAGAAGCAGCCGGAAGGAGGGCTTTAATCTATAAAGTATTTTCTTTTCTATTGCATGCTTTATCCTGACTTCTTTATTAGTTACTTTGTTAACTTATCCTCCACTTAATGTCCACTAATCCACTCATTCTTTTCTGCTCATAATTTCTTAGTTGGTGGATGTATTGTTTATGTGTGTGTATGTCTGTGTCCATTTGGTATGTGTGTATTTGCGTGTGTATTGATCTCAGGCTGGGCTGGGAACCCTGCTCTGTGCCAGCTTGGCTGATTAATGGGGTCGTCATGGCAATCGGACGGAATGAGGGTACGAAGCGCAGGCGGCCTGCCTCACTAGACCCCTACGCGCCGCCTGGTGCACACACAGTCTCGCGCACACTCACACACACACACACACACACACACACACACACACACATAAATTCACTCTCCACTTACACCTTTCTGACAGACATGTTAGTCACTCACACAACCCTGTCAAGTTTCCTTTCTTGCATCGTGGTTCCCTTACTTTTATTTTGCTTTAAGTTTTTCTTTATTATTTGCTTTTCTTCTATTTCCTTTTAAAATTCTTCCTCTTGGTGTTCACTTTTTATTGAATTTACCATCTTTGGATTAAGATCATTTTGCCTTCCTCAAATTCTGGCCAAAGGCAACTAAACTTACAAATCTGTTTCATGTGCTTGCCCTCACCTCATGCCTCCCCACGATCTTCTCCGCTCTTCTATCCTCCATCACCCTTTCTGTCCTTTTCCCTCATCTTTTTCTGCTTACACCTTTCGGTATCTTGCATCTCTTTCATATTTTCCTGCCTGTTGTCTCATTTTCTTCCTCCTCAATCCCTCCTGTCTGTGGTCTCTGTCCTGTTTTCCTCTGCACCCTGCTATTTCTCTACCTACATCTCCTTCCACCCCACCCTTAATTTCCTCAGCTCCTCTTTTCCATCTGCCCTCTCTTTTCTCACCATTTGTACAATCCTCCACATTTAACCCTTCTCTACACGTCCTCAATCTCGTATCTCTTCCCTTGCTCCTTTTGCACCTCCTCTCCCTCCTCCAGTCACTCTCCTCTCCTCTCTTTTCTCTCTCCATCTTCTTTTTAAATCCTCCTGCTTCATGTATTTCCCTGCATACCACCTCCCTCTTTCTCCTCCTTTACTCTTCTGTCCTTTCCTCCCTCCCTTGGCTCTTCCAGATGTTACACTGTGGCCCTTGGGATCACTGGTGAAGTTAGACCATGTGCATACATATGTGTGTGTGCGTGTGTGTGTGTGTGTGTGTTTCACTGTATGTGAATACATATGTCTGAATATGGTTGCATGTGTGCTTGGTGTGCATGCATAACATATTTTTGTTTGTGTGTGCAACAATATGTGTGTGTGTGTGTGTGTGTGTGTGTGTGTGTGTGTGCGTGTGTGTGTGTGTGTCAGAGTGTGTGCGTGTGTGCTGTATTAATACATCCCATTGATCAGAGCAGGACCCCTGACAGTCATCATCCCTGAGAACCATCTGGCCGACGCCTGACGCTCCCTCACCCAAACACAAGCTGACACCCTATTAATCTGCTACCGCCATGCATACATACGTGTGTGTGCGTGTGTTTTAGTGTGTGTGAATGAATGAATCTGTGAGAGCGTGCGGAAGAGAGAGTGTGTAATGTGTATGTAAGAGGTTATGTGTAGAGTATGCGTTAACATTTCTGCCGTGTCCATGTTTCTGTGTACGTGTATGCGTGTGTATGTGTGTCTGTGGGTGTGTGCTACAACCCCAAACCGTGCACACACATACGAATGTGTACACACACCACTCCGCCATCCGCCAACAACAGCCGGCGCTGAAGGGAGCTGAAGGGTGCTTGGAAATTAAGGTTATTACACAAATTGAGCCATATGGTCTAAATATTTCAGAGCTGAAATTTACTAGGCAATAAAAATGGCCCCTACCTCGGTAATGGTGTAAATTACAGCTTAACCACCAGCGCTAATGATGTCCTTCTGTACACCCCGTAACCAACCGTACATGAAGGACACATTGTTTAAAAAATACCCCAGGAAAAGCAAGAGAGAGGGAGAGGGGAAAAGGGAAGAAGGGATGGGGATAGAGGAGGAAGGATGGAGTGAACAGGGGTAAGAAGGAAGTGAAAGAGATGAGGGAAGAGGAGTGTGAGGAAAGAGGAGAGATAGATAGAGAGAAGGAGATGGAGAGAAAGAGAGTGATTAATATAGAGAGTGGAGAAAGAGAGGGAGAGAGAGAGCTAGCAGCATGTTTACAATCTGTTAGTTTACCATTAAGAGCCCGTCAGAGAGCGCGGGACAGCGAGGGCCAGCCGGCGAACTGTGTCTCAAAGCCGACATGAGGTTTCAGTGTGTGTGTGTGTGTATGCATGTGTGTGTGTCACCTGCACAGTCAGAATGTGTGTATTTAGGCATGCGCAGTCGGGAGACGTATAAAAGTATGGACGTGTTATCAGAATATGTGGTGTGTACTTAGACCTGAATGGTGTGCAGGTGGGTTGAATGATTAGGTCTGGACAAACAAGTAATACATGGTGCGAACACAGTATGAATACAGATGCATAGTTTTGGAATACTGTATGTGTGCATGTGTTTGATGCATGGGTATGATTGTATAAGCACAGTAAGGATGTGATCAAATAGGTGTACAGTTTCACCTGCTCGTATTCAAGGCAAAAACATGAGCATCATCTAAAGGACGGAGTACAGCTCAGCTGTCATGAGTCCTGGGTGACACGCATGTAAGCTAACCTGAACTACAGAAGAGCATCATGCTGTTGAAAATAAAAGTTAGGTCTGCTTTCACTCGCAAACCTATTCTGTGCCTAATATTTGACTACTCAGTGGGAAAATGTCTCCATCTTGCCCAGCGCAGGCCATTGTCAAAACAAACAGCACATGCCTGACTGCAACAGCATATTGGGAAATATACTTAATTTGCTTTCAACGAGATCGATACTGCTATCTTATCTGTTAAACTGATATGAAGCCACAGCCAGTTAGCTTAGCTTAGCATAATGAAGCAGGGGCAAACAACTAGCCTGGCTCTGACCAAAAGTAACAATCTCCTCCAACCAGCACCTCTAAAGCTCACTAATTAACACATTATAAATCCTTACATTTTAAAATGATAAGTACAAAAACAACAATTTTGGTTTTACAGGGGGTTATGAAACTATTTCTGTGTGAATATAGGCTCTTTCAGACACAACAGTTTGAGCTGCGCCAAGTGGAACGCTGCTACTAGGCACGTGCTTTACTTTATGTCGCAAAAAGCCATTGTGATGCAGAGCAAGCCATTGGAAATAATGGGTTTCAGAGTGTAGTGGTGCTGTTGTCGCGTTCTCTTGCGTCAAAAGAGCCTTATTTGAATGACTTTCTTGAGTCTACACTGGTTGTCGGGCAACCTTACATCGGCAACAAGACTCAAAAAAGGAAACTTTCCCAAAATGCCCAACTAGTCCTTTAAGTTTTATCTGGTTCAAGCTGTATAGCCATCATCTCCAGTAATATTGTAATCAGAATGTCGCAAGTAAAATTAACCGCTGATTTTCCATCATCATTAATTTGCAGTGTTTCTGTGCAGTATCGTCTTGTGTTTCTATATTTGCAGTAAATCTCTGTATTTTGCCATGGTTTTGTCAAAGTGGTGATGGTGTGTTCTCATTAGCTTGTGTGTTTTTCTGTTTGCTTGTTTTCTTAAGTGGCAGTCCATTGAGCTCCATCAACCACCATAGTTTTCACGTCATGAAAATCAGGATATAATGTAATAGAATAGAATGCTTAACATTATGTATTTCAATTAGTCTGGCTCGTTTAAGCCATGTTAAATGAAAATAAATCTGTTGTGGCATGGAACCAGGATTTGATATCAGCTGCACTTGTTGCTTTGCACCCCCTTTTACTTTCTGTTTAGTTATCCTCTTTGTGTCGCTTAACTACCCAAGACACAGAGCAGAGAATAGAGGGTGGTCAAAGGAATAGGAATGACAAGACTTTGCCCTTGTTCTCAGTGACACCCTTTAACAAATGAGGGAGACAAAGGAGTGGAGGCAAGAGAGCAATGCAGAGCTGAGTGCACAGAGGGTGAGGAGAGAGGAATGAGGAGGTTGAGAGGGCAGGAGGAGACAGGTGAAGAGAGGAAGGAAGGATTAGAGGGGAGAATAAGGAGACTCAGATGCAGAGTTCGTCGGGCCCTCGGCCTATCAGACCCCTTAGTCCGAGGTCTCCAACTCTGATTGGAGGGCTCTCAGCATTCTGCATAAACAGCCAAATAATCAGGCTGCAACACTTCCTCTTCTCCTCGCTGCAATCTTTCTCTCTGTCCCCTCATCTTTTTCACACCTCCTCCTTCTAACGCTCCATACCGCTTAGTCCTCCCTCCATCACTGAATTTCCATCTGGGTTTTCTCTACCTCTGTCACAAATTACAGTTTTTATGTTATTCTTATCCACCATCTTTGCCCCCCTCCATCGCCTCCTCTTCTGTCTCCCTCTCACTCTTTCAAGTGATTTTTTTTTTCAAGTGAATTTATATTCTCCTACTCCCTTTCCTTCCCCCTCTCTTTGTCTCTCACTCTCTTTCTCTCAGTAATGACAGGTTGTGTTATTGTGTGTCTGTCTGTGAAGAGGCCACACCATCCAGTGTAGTGCTCTCCACTTGTCTTAATGGGTGTTTAGTGCAGCAACTGCGATACGATGGTCGTCACTTTAGAGGAATGCTGAGTGTGAGTGCTTATAAGAGAGAAGAAACAAAAGGAGTTTAGTATGTTTGTGATGACTGAGTCCATTCAACTCTGGAGTAAGGCAAGTGTGTGTGTCGGTGTGTGTGTGAAAACTTGTAACTGAATCCTTGTCTAGTGTTTATTTTGGTAGTGGGCTGTACTTCTGACTGTAGTCTGGAGGAGGCTGTCATCCTCACAGCCTGAATGGAGTATTTGTATTTGGCCTTTTCCATTATGATCCTCGATTGGGTGTTATATTTTTATTTCTCTTTCATACATGTGGACCTTTAGTTATGGGTTCATGTAGTGCTGTATATTGGCCTTCAGGATGAGGCCAGTTACGTGAACAATCTTGAATTCACAGCCCTAAAAGTCAGTTCCGTTCAGCTTAGTCTTACTTCAGTTTTGTCCCCCATCTCTACCCACCCAAAGACAGAAAAATTCCAAAATAGATTATTGGATTTGTTTTACAAACCAGTCATTAATTAAAACCAGCAGCCTTAGTAAAAAAATACATTAAAATATGTAATGATTTGACCTGCCTGATGGAATAAAGCTTAGATAAAACTACATGCAAAGACAAACACATGCTCCCTCATTTCAATTTCAGCAGATACAGTATCTGTGGTTTCTAAGCATACCGTCCCTCACTTGCCAGAATTTGTCCACTGCTCTTTGGCCACATCACACACACACACACATACACACACACATATACACACACCAAATATGCTGTTCCCGGGGTCTAGAGCTGCCAAAGCCAATCATGGCTGTCGGTGTGAAGTGGGCATGCCTGTTCCAGACCCCTGCAGTCCCTCTCTATGTCTGTGCTGGCCACAGACAAAACACATGCCTAATGGCACTCTGTGTGTCTGTTAGTGTGTTTCCGCATGTGTGTGTACGTGCCGCATGGTCGTCTGTATGTGTCAGGGTTTGTCTAACGCACACTGACTAGCAGGGACACCCACGCAGGGCATTTGCAAACAGACACAGGGCAATTGTTCCAGCAGCATTGAATTAGGCATGCACACATAAATATGTGTACACACACACATACACACACACACAAACTTGGCTTGAGAGCTTGGCATGGGGCGCGAGAGAGCAGCGTGTGGTGTACTGGCTCACCTCAGAAACCTCCGAAAACAATTACTGCTCTCACAGGGCTGGTCAGGGCACAGCTTGTACTAATAGACTGGACTAAAGAACTGAATTGAATTGAATTGAATTGAACTGAATTGAATTGAATTGGAGCGCATCTGATCATAGGCTGTTTTACCACACACTGAAATAACTAAGGCACATAAGAAAAGGTGAAACAGCAGGGTGCTTTATTATCTCTCCAGGACTTAATATGATGGAGCAGAGAGGCCAGAGACAGCCTATGAAGTGAAAGATCCCGAAGGCAGACCAAGTGAACCCCATTCACCTATCATTAGGCATGCTTCTTTCATGTATGTTCTTAGGCACTCACTTTACTTTTACCTGCGCATCTGTGTGTGTGAGCGAGAGACAAAGAGAGAGAAAGAGAGCATGTGTGTGTGTACGTGCATGCACGTGTGTAGCCATATGCTAATGTTGGTCTATCTCTCTGTCTCTGTCTCTCTGCGGGGCCCAGTGCTGGGGCCTTTGTGAGATAATCAGCATAATTCTTTTGACAAATACACATGGTTATTCTTAATTAGTATCACACACTGTCCCCCCAGCCACACCATGCCTCTCCACCTGAATATCACACACACACACACACACACACACACACACACACACGCACACAGCTGTGCACTTGCACTTATACACATGTGTCCAAGGGACACATGGGTACAAAACAAGATGCATGCAGATGTGGGCTTGTTAGGATACATGCAAATGCACACAAATAAACACCACTACCAGTATATTTGCACAAGGTTCAAGGTGCACACATGCACACTGACCCTTTCATATAGGCTCCACATGCAGAAGCACACACACTGTCCACAGGACCCCCGCTGTAGCTCGGCTCACACACCAAAGAGAAGACAGAATGAGGAAATAAAAGATTGAATAAATTGCTTCCTTGCCCTCAATGCTAAGTTGTGTTGAACCATCGAAGATCTGAGGGCTCTTTAATGTATAAATTAGAGAGACCTCTTCCTGTCTCTTCTCTTCTTTCCCTATCATTGTCTCCTTTTCTCTCCCTGTCTTGTTTACACCTTTCCTTTACATCTGTGCAAATCTCTCTGGTCCCCCCCGTCTCTCCCGCTCTCACTTGACTTCTTGCTCTCCCTCTGTTCTTTTGCATTTGGCACGATTAAATAGTGACTTTGATCATCCACACACACATGTACACTGAATTTAGGTTGATGAGAACCTTTTGCTTTCATATTTTACACTGTAGAGATTCATATGTTCTTCCTGGTTGGCCATTTGTTTCAAGACAGAAACACAACCATTTATCAAAAGCAGTTTTTACTGCTGCAGTCTGTTAAAATCATTACAGTTATGATTTTGCTGAAGCTGCAGCAAAAATGTAAAACCATTTACAGTGAAATTATAAATACCTATTGCTAAACTGCCCCACGGTGGTTGCTGAAACATGAATTGATATGCATCCAAAATTAACAGCCATTTAGTAGCGCTAACTAATCCTTAGCACATAATGATCAAATGCTGTATAGTATACTTAAAATACAAATGTAGTACACATGACAGAAATCGTACAAATATAAGATTGGGAAATTTAACTCCAGCTGTGTGGTCTTTAGTATTTTCTATACTCCCGTTAATCTCCACAGCTGAGATTGGTAAATATTGAATTGACCTTAACTCTGTTATCCATGACATCATCTCTAGTTTTCTTCCTTAATATGTGCATTCTAAGATACTGTGAAAGTGTTTTGTGCATGCGTGCCTCTGCACATGTGTATGTATGAGACAGAAATAGTTATTGAGGGAGCTGTTAATGTAATGTAATAGTAGTGTGTTTTAGTGTTACACCATTTGATTACTGCCTGTCTGTGGATCTGTATGTGTGTGTGTTTGTGTGCACTTAGCAGGCTGAGGTGGTGGATTTCATTGTGCTTGATTGTTGAGTATTTGTGTGTGTGTGGGTGTGTGTGTGTGGGTGTGTGTGTTAGGAGGCCGTTAATGTGGTATGTTTCAGTGATAAAGTGTTTGAATGTATTGCCATCTAGAGGCGTGTAGCAGAGTCTCCATGCTCCTATAAAAGCTGCCAGCGCCAGATGCTGCTATTGACAATGTGCATATGTTAACCGCTTTATAGGCCACATGCCTCACATATTTCACTGGCTTTTAAGGTAGAGAGATCTCTCATTCTCGCTCACTTAATCTGTCTCTCCCTTTTGCCACATCTATCTTTTTTCCCTCTCCCACTTTAGCTTTCTTCTATCTTTTTTATCCATTCACTCAATCTCTCTCTGTCTGTCTCTTTCCTCACACTCCCCTCCCACCTTCTGTCTCTCCTTTTTTTATTTCCTTCATCAGTTATTAACTCACTCACCTCTTTCTCTTTTATATCCCTCTTTTCTAATTCTCCGTCCTACATCTCCTTACTTATGTACACTTCATTTCATTCCGATCTCTTTTTTTTCTCGCGGCCTTTATTTCTCACTCCCACCGCCCCTTTCTCTCTCTGTCTCTCTCCACCCCTGTGTCTCTCCTCTTTGCGTCCCTCCCTCCCTCCCTCCCTCTCTCTGCTGAGAAGTGCTGTGATTTGCAGGAGGATTTAGCTTGTGTCTAGGTGTCTAGGGGCTTATTAATCCTATTTTACTGTGGATGAAAAACACGTTGGCTCCCAGACATGAAAACAGTGAATACATGCATTCTGGTTGTTGTTCAGACAGTTCATCCTTGGTGCCACGCTACGGTGATTTGTCAGGGTTTTCATTTGATTCAGTTTGAATTGAAGCCTTTTTTGATCCTCTTGCTGCTGCATTGAAGTGGGTTACCAGTTAATCTCTTTACATATGCCTGCTTATGTGAAAGCATACAATCCTGAACAGACAATTTTTAAAAACTGCAGACTCAACACATGAAGAAACGTAGCCTCCTATGTAGTACAATCACACAATTACGTTCACACACACTGAGAAACAACGCTCTCATAGCTGCTTTAAAGCTCACAGTCATAAACAAACAAACAAACAGGCAGTCCTGGAGCCTAGTGCTCCCTGACTACCATGTCATCGCACGCCAGGGCCTTTTGAAACAACAGTGTGTCTCTTATCAATTAGTAAATGGTGTTCCCACTGTATCACACACACACATACACACTGCCCCTGTGTCTGCCAGGGTGTTGGGCTGGGTCCCACTGCCTAAAGCTACTGGCAGACTCACTCCGCCTGTGTCTCTGTGTTTGTGTGTGTGTGTGTGTGTGTGTGTGTGTGTGATATGAAAGGGTGCATGTGTGACATAAACACTCAATCTGGAAGCTTTGAATTCACCCATAAGGGACGGCCGTCTGCCTGCCAGTCTCTCTCTGTCTCTGCCACTTCTCTGGTGTCTACTTACTTTACCATGGCAGAGCCTGTATGTTGAAATGTTGATATCACAAATCCCATGTCATGTCATCTTAGCTCGCCATTGTTTCGGCGTTCCTTTTCATTCCCCGTTTTAATGAGTAATGCACTGGTTTTTATTCATGCAGGATTTGCTTGTGTAACTAACTCGCTCTCTTCTCTTACTACGGCATGCTACTCACTGTTTCCCTTTCCATCTCTGCTCTTTTTTCTTTCTCCTTTTAACTCCTGCCCAATAATTCCTTTGTCCTCTCTCTTTTCTCTCCCATATCTCCTCCTCCCTACATCTTTCTCCCTCTCATCTCTCTCTCCTACTTTTTCCTTTTCATACTTCCCTCCATCTCTCTATATATATCATACCTTGGTCTTTCTCTCTCAGGGTACAGTCCTAGAAGCTACTGTCTATGGCCTTGAACCGTACAGTCAGTATAGTCTACGAGCGGAAGCTGTGAACGAGGCAGGTAGGTTGATTATGATCGGTAAACTCATTTAAAATATTAGGAATAAATTATATCAGCACCAACCACTGAACCACTCCACTGAGCACAGATGTTTTGGAACCCTTCAGGTAGTGTGTCCAGTCCATGGATCGCCATAAGGACCCTGGAGGCTTCTCCTGCTGGCCTGTCTAATTTTACCGTGGAGCAGAGAGAGCAGGGCAGGGCGTTGCTGCTGAGCTGGACTCAGCCAAGCTCTCCAAATGGAATCATCACGGTACGTTCAATACAGACAACAAAAACACACAACACATACCAAAGTGTTTACATAGCATTGAGCAGGTGAAGCGGGAGAGGTGTGGACTTGTGTCACGTGACTTGAACTTGAGTCACAAGTTTGTTAACTTTAGACCTGACTCTACAAAATCAAAAGACAGGCAACTCAACCTGGACTTCAACGCGAAGAACCTGTTACTTCACTTGGACTTGAGCCTTGTGACTTGGAAATAATTGATACCTTCCTCTAAACTCAAAGATTAAAAAGTACGTTATTCAAAAAATGTGCCATGAATTAATAAATTTCTCTTTATTTCTTGAATCTTCTCATATTAACGCTTTTCATTCCCAGCAAGTTGACACTTAATTCCCTAGACTTCCACTTTTGTTGAAACAGTCAGATAGCATCCAATCAAGTTGCAGGAGAGAACCTTGAAGAACTAATGTTACTGAGTTTTGTTTGTGTACAAAAACTACTGGCAGTCAAAAAAACAAATTGCAGTATGCAAAATGTGGAGGTTGAAAACGACAGATGGAGACATGACAACTTCCAACAAACTTGTTTTAACAAATAAAAACAAATATTCTAAAGCATTCATGATTTTTACAAATGTAATAGATTATTAATCTGTTGTTATATGGCATTACATTTGGAGTTTAGGACTTGAGTGCAAAGTTTTGAGGCTTACTTTTGATTTGCAAAACATTGACTTGGTCCCACCAAGGTCTGGAAGTGATCTAAGGTGCCCCTCAAATTTAATCTGTCTCACATTGTAGAAGAAACATTGGAAACATCAGATTGCTACCAATATTATACATAGACACATATGAAAGCCCACAAGTACACTTACCAACTTACAAAACGTGCCCATGTAATTCAGCAACTTATTCACGTATTCATGGAGGCACTTTACATATATTCTGATACTTATATGTTCACACCAATAAAACCTGCACCTGCACCATTATCACATAATTACAGTATGAAATTTGTCTTTACTTTGATGTCTTCTTCTCTCTCACCTGCTTGGCATCTTTGCCCCTCCTCTGTTCCCTCTATGCTCTACTTCAACCCACCTACAATAACTTTCTCTTTGTCTCCTTCTCTCTCACTGCACTGCATACTTTTCTTTTCTTTGCCTGCTTTCCGTCTCTTCCTTTCCAGATGTACAACTTGTACAGTGAGGGGAACCTGGAATTCAGCGGACTATCACGCAACTTCCTGTTTCGCCGTTTGGAGCCATGGACCATGTATACTTTGACTCTTGAAGCTTGCACCTTAGCAGGCTGCACACGCACCCCGCCTCAGCATGTCACCACAGCAGCAGCTCCACCTGTTTCCCAGCCCCCACCCAGGCCTCTCTTCATTGGCCCAGACCGTGTTTCACTTACCTGGGGCCCTCCCTCCCAGCCCAACGGGCCAATTGGAGAGTATTTCTTACTCGGGAGAAGTCTGGAGGAAGTGGGAAGAGAAAGAAGTAATGAAGAGGATATTGCAAAGGGAAAGGTAGGTAACTAAAGACACATCTCTGAAGTTATAGGGAAGTGATTTTGAAGTTCATGGTCAATCTGACCATTTGTTATTTGGCCTGATAGAATACCCAGGTGCCATCAATATCCATATACAACTCCTCTTAATCATCCACAACTGTCTTCAACAGGTGCTGTTCAGAGAATCATCCCCACAAAATGGTGACACCCTCTCGTATACAGTGACTGGTCTGCGTCCCTGGACACAGTATGAGTTCAGTGTCCAGACTCACAACCCTGCTGGACACACCCAAAGCCCCTGGGTGTCTGTGACAACCAGACAGGCCCCTCCTCGTGGTCTAGCTCCCCCAACAGTGAGTCACCTACAAGGCCGGCCCAGTGAGATGTTGGTGTCCTGGACTCCTCCTTTGGAACCCAATGGGATACTTCAGTCCTACAGGATTCAAAGAAACAATGTCAGTTTCTCATTTAGTTTTGACCCTACTATCCTCCACTACACAGACGAAGACCTCCTGCCATTCTCAACATACAGGTATAGCTTGCCTTTTATTCTCATGCTATGTTATTGTCTGAAATTAACTAACCTGAAGGTTTCCCTGGTTTTCCCTGTAATGTTTTTTGATAGAGAAAATTAAACTTTCATTCTAATCTATTCTTTTCTGCAGCTACTCAGTTATAGCCTGCACGTCTGAGGGATGCATCACCAGCCCTCATGCAAACATCACAACTCTAGAGGCCCCACCTGCCACAGTGGAAGCTCCCACAGCCGACAGCATCACATCCAATAGTATAAACATTTCGTGGAGTAAACCGCTGACACAGAATGGAGAGGTGACTGAATATATCCTGAAACTGAATGACGAAGAAACTTATCGTGGGAGGAACCTTAATACAGTGTTGTCAGGTCTGGAGCCACACACGCCATATCATCTGGTCCTTTTAGCTTGTACCAGCGGCGGGTGCACCGCCAGCGCCTCAATGTCTGCCGTGACAGGGGAGGCTCCTCCCACTGGCCTGGCTGCCCCGATTCTGAAGGTGTGTTTGTCTATTTTGGACTTCTAGTCAAATCTCTGTTACACTGTGTGCAATACTTTAATCTGTAGATTTCAGTCCAGAAGGGATCAAAGGATTTCACCACTCATCCAAGATCATTTCAGTTCAATAGAACTTATCCTTTTACACAAAATTTGCATCATCACTGATTATTCAGCAATTAGAACTGAACACTGATGTGAAATTGTACATGTGATACAAAGCATACACATTTATTATTTATTATAATTTTGTTACCTTTCCTTTGAAGGTGACTGGCCCAGAGTCAGTGGAAGTTAGCTGGAGGCCACCAGAGCATCCTAATGGCATCATTACAGGATATGAGCTCCGCAGAGATGGTGAAGTTATCTATGTTGGCACAGAGACTCATTACCATGACTTCACACTATTGCCAAGTGTAGAATACAGCTACGTTGTGCGGTCAAACAACAGCAAAGGGACAGTGAGCAGTGCAGCAGCCACAGCAAAGACTCACACATCTGTTCCTTCTGGTGTTGGTCTCCCCACACTGACACCTCTGGGACCAACCCAGGTAAGTATCCATCTATTCAGTCCATATAAATAACAGCTGAATCATGTCGTTACTATTGCTGCGATTTTACCTTCCTAGTATCTTCAAATGTTTAAAAGTTTAATGTTGTATGTTGTTTGTCTTTCCAGTTGAGAATAGAGTGGAGTACTCCAGCCCGTCCTAATGGAGACATTGTGAGTTACACTGTGTATCAGAGAGATCCAGTCCAGCTCAGCACCACCAGCACTGTGTTCATTCCAGAGGACAGTGACTTCTCTGAGCGACACAGCACTCTGAGTGGGCTAGCTCCTTACCACAGGTCAGTTAAAGCAGATTTTCACTACGGTCAACATTTATGTCTTTATGACGCAGTGTATGGATGCAATGTAAGGTGCATGTATAAGTAGGAAGAATATGTCGTGTTTTGTTGTTTGTTTTTTTCTTAATACAAAGCTAAAGGTTATAGATTTTACATTTTTATTAAAGCTACAATTGGTGACTTTCATGAAAGTAAGTTTTTTATGTTTGCTGATACTGTTACAATATTCTGAAAGTATATATGTCAGATCTGTGAAAAACAAAATTAGCCTCCTCTTCCTACTGCTTCTAATGGCATTCGCTAGAATCTACCGTGGTGCACAAAAACAACCAATCAGAGCCAAAGGGTCTCTAACACAGCTGTCAAGATTCTGTTACTGCATTACCTATTTCTCTCTTTAACTCTATTCAGAAACATGTTTTAGTGTACTGTTTAGCTATAAAATAACATTGTTTATGTCTCAGCTGCCATGTTCGAAAACTGAAGTATAAAGCACCGCCCACTGGCTGAACCAGCTTTCTCATTTTAGAGCGAAATGGTACACTAAAATAGTTTTCTGAAAACATTTGAGGCGATGCAGTAACAAAATCTTGATTCATATTTGATCAGTGCTGCCTAGTTTGACAGTTTGACTGCAGTTCATGAATAGTGACTGACATGATTGACAGCTGTGTTAGACCTACTATAGAAGCCCAACAAGGCAATAGAGTAGGCAGAGGAATATGATTTTTTTATTATAGATTATCTCTACCATTTAGCGCTGGGTGAATACAGTGACAGTGTCAGAAAATATTAAGAAATATATATTTTAATAAGTTACCAACTACAGCTTTAAAGGGATAGTGCACCCAAAAATTAAAATTCAGCCATTATCTACTCACCCATATGCCGAGGGAGGCTCAGGTGAAGAGTCCTCACATCACTTGCGGAGATCCAAGGGGAGAGGGGGTAGCAACACAACTCCACCTAATGGAGGCTCAAATCATGTTTTTCCAAACAACTTTTTATGTCGGGGCTTCAGGACACTTGGATCACTACGGACGAGCCGTATGGAGATATTTTGTGGTTTCAATTATGTGTTTTTGGACGTTTGAATCTGGGGCGCCGTAAGCCTTCATTAGGTGGAGTTGTGTTGCTACCCCCTCTCCCCTTGGATCTCCGCAAGGGATGTGTGGACTCTAAAACTTCACCTGAACCTCCCTCGGCATATGGGTGAGTAGATAATGGGTGAATTTTCATTTTTGGGTGCACTATCCCTTTAAACTGATTTGCCTGAAAAGGTCAAGAAAAAAGAGGAACAAAACAGTTTCCTCTTTCCAAGTCTAATAAGAAAATATGGGGAGGAATACCAGATAAAAAGGGAACAAAAAAACAACCAAAAAAACAACACTCCAGTAGCCTCTTTACAAACCACCACATCTCCATGACAGATGTGCCGTTAATACCAGAGCTAGGTTCATTTGATTCTCATTTCGGTCAATCTATAACCATCATTTTCTTAAAAAACTATCATTCAGTGCATTCTTTCAAAATAGATGGTGAAATTTAATATATCCTTTAAGGTGATTCAATTTAAAGTGAACTCATATACACAGGTTTGAACTTGTATTATTACTGGTTTTAAAACGGCAAAAGAAGAGAGAAGAAAAGAGGGCTCAAAAAGTGACCAGTGATGGTTTAATACATATTTTCTCAGACTTATGACACACTTAAACACTGGAAAAAGAAAAACGATTTATATTTTCTCTCACTAGCTTGTATTTTTTTACTTCCACACGGAAAATAATGTTGCAGCCATAAACAGAGGCACAACATCACTGTGTAGTTTGTACTCTGCTGTTTTGCCCCAATAAAGTCTTCTGTCAGAAGAAACCTACAGGCTGAGCAAATAAGTCAAATGCTATATTCCTGAAGCCTGTGTAATAAATTAGGATACTAATGCACCTGTCAAAATGCAAATATCTTGATTTGGTGAAAAACAACCTCTCAAGCAAGCTGTCAAAATGACATGGTTGAGACTGTGGTGTTTCAAAGCAAGACATAGAAAGGGAGTCAATGTTGAAGTAGTGGCCATGCATCTGTCACACTCTCTGGGAACCAGACATCAGAGTGGACCGAAGACTGTAAATGTGTGTATGTCTGTGTGTGTGTGTGAGGGTGCATATGCATGTGCAGTCATGTGGGTCAATTCCTACAAGTGTGCTTGAATGTGTGGTTGTGTATGTGTGAGTGGGTGTATGTGCTGATAAGATTCAGATAATAAAAGCTCATCAGCCTTATCATCTAAAGATCGCTCCCCCTCCCCATGATGACCTTCTATCTGTTCTATCCAGCTCATCTTCATCACCTCCTCTCTCTTTTTCTCCCCTTACTCCTCTTAATCATATTCTTTTGTTCTCCCTTTAAAAAAGAAAACAACAGTGCTTCTGAATTAGTTGGTAGTAGTAGTCTTGTAGTCTGCTAAGGCTCAATGTACACTTGGTTGAGACAGATATCGTTTCAAATATGCTTTTAATTATGTGCTTTCTGACTTGATGACTGCTCCACGTGCCAGGCTGTAATTCTGTTTTTGACCAAATAAATTTGTGCATCATTTAAGTGCTTAATAACGCACTGTTTTGTACAAATATAACCCCTAATTTAAATGCTGTTGACAGACTTTGGGAGATTTAATAGTCATTTAGTCACCTCATCATCTAAACACTCCAAACACTTTACGGATTTGTATATATATATATATATATATATATATATATATATATATATATTTGATTTGTATTTAGTTCGTTGTCAGTAAATGTTTTCCAGATTTAAGTCTCATACAAGCTGTACTCACAGTACACTTTAACATCGCATGTGTTTCTTTCCCACAAGGGTTTCTAATTTCTGCATTTAAAAACATGTTCCTTTATGTGTGTGTGTAGGTATGAAGTGAGGGTGGAGGCTTGCACAGCACTGGGCTGCTCCTCCAGTGACTGGTCATCTGTGCTCACTCTGGAGGCTCCCCCTGCTGGACAAACAGCACCACTGTTAGACCTCCAGCCTGACACACACACAGGCCTTCAGACCACCTTTCTACTCACCTGGTCCCCTCCAGCTCAGCCAAATGGTAGAGTCCTTAATTACGAGGTGTACCGCCAACTGGACCATACCACTGATGCCCACAGAAGTGATGCAGCAGAGCTCGTCTACAGAAACATCTCTACAACTTGCAAAGACGAAGCGCTCCAGCCGTATACTGTATACAAATACCAGGTACAATACTCTAACTCTAATACAGTGCAATTATAAGTGTGTGTTTGTTTAGAAAGGAGAATTTAGGCAGATGCTGACTGGTTGGTTCTGGTAAAATTCCACTGATCCTTCAGTTATCGCTGAAATAAGAGTAGCACAGGACCTGGATTTCATGATACATCTTTTTAATTTGTACTTAAAAGAATAAATTAACATTGCCCGGGAACCACAGAGATTCAGCAAGTTGGCATGAGTTTTAATTTTATTTATTTTGACAAACAAATGTAATAATGTATTTTTAAAGGATATAAGAACTACAGAAAATATTGAACACAAAATGTACAAATGGGTTTCGCATATACAGCAATATGGTAACTTCTTGTCCTCTGCGTTGAATGTAGAAACATTGTTTTATTGTGGTCTCTAAAACTCATTTGGAGTTGAGATCTGATGTGATGTTTCACAATGAAGTGTTTTCCAAAAGTCTGGTCTCACACATCTCTGCTGATCTAGTCTGTCCATACATACCAACGTACACAGGCATACACACACACTAACACACAAGCCATGTAATCAGACAGGTGTTAAATGGTGGGGTCCATATTCATGCTGTTGTGCTGTACGTCTGTACGCTAATTGACAGGCTAGCCCTTTGGAAGCAACAATAACATTAGCATTCCTGCCTGTCAGACATACGAGCTGAGGCCAGAGAACCTGCGTAATTGATTGAGTTTGCCTGATTGTGGTGCCGTCTTTATTTACGAGGGTCCTAATTTATGACAGGAGGAGGGAGGGAGGGTGGAGCTTTTGGAGATGACGGGCGGGCAACAGAGCCATTAATCACTGGGCCCTCAGAGCACACCACTTCCTGATTACCAGCCAGCCAATCGAATTAACTGTTAGCCCCCTTGGTAACAGAGCTTGTATTGGAAAGACCTTTTAATGGTGACCGCTACATGTCCCCTGAGAATTTGTCAGTGGGGGATTGGGGTGCATGGACTCTGTGTTTGTGTGTCCATGTAAACATTTGTGAGCGTGTGTGCGTCAGCGACAGAGAAGTGAAGAAACGGTATAAATTTTTGGATATTCATTTGAAGTTATTCGACATGCCATTTCTCTTGAGTTACATTTTCTTACTGTCGGCCTAATAATCTGTCAGTCTGTCCTCTTACCTACCCACCTGTCTGTCTTTTTATCTATCTGCCCGGCTTTATTTTTATTTAGATGTTAATCTGTCTGTGTACCTATCTGGCTCTCATTCTTTCTCTCTGTGTTCCAGGCGTACACAAGGACGATAAGTCAGTTCGGTTTAGCACACCACAGTGCAGAGAGAGAAATCATATTAGGCTAATTACACTGGGTCATAAGCTCCTATTGACAGCTTTATGCTTGGTTTTAATTACTGCCCACTTTCACACAACTTAGCCCCTTCACCTCAAGTAGATGCACCCGCCAAGAAGCTCCGTCAGCCTATCAGAGTGCTAGAATCGAGTCCGCAGTTAAACCGTCCAATAAAAATGCTCAAATACTGGCTGGTAGCTTCCTGAAGTCGTTTGTTGCCATGGCGGCTCATTTGCTGCCATGGCAGCTAACTGGGTATATTTTTATTTTGTGTCTAATAAGCCAAATCACGGCCCAATAGGAGAAGAGTGTACAAGAGATGAGAGAAAGCCGTAAAAAGTCTGTAGATGATATAAGGACGTGGAGATGAGTTCTACCTTTTAGCACTGGATCAAGGGCAAGGTGATCTGGACTGACTTTAGTTTTGAACTTTTTCTCTCTGTTCTGTCTATGTGGCACAAACTTCTTAATCAAGCCCAAAAGCCTTGCGTCATGGGAGGGCTTTTAACTGTGTTGCTACTAGGGGAAGAACATGGTTGTTGCTGGGTAGAAATGTTTCACTGCTGCACTTATAATTTTATACGACGGCAGGAGCAAATGGAATTGAAACTCTTTAATCAACAAGTCAGTCAAGCTGCAGTTCCTGCGTAGCAACTACATATGTAATAGAAAACTTTCTTTCACCTGATGGAGATGCATTTTTTCTGTTTACTCAGACATGTTGCATTCTTTCTAAAGGCTCTGTTTAATATGGTGCTGCAAATGGGATTACAATAACAATAATAGCTTGTTGATCACATTTAATGACACGATGAAAGGTACAAGGAAGACATTGTTGGCATAATAACGTAACATGCCAGCATAACAGACACATACAAAATACATCAAAACTCAATTCACTTAGTTTTTTTGGAAGCCATTCCCTCTATGTGTTATTCATTGTCAACCACAAACTGGAGAAGGACTCACAAAGCAGACTCACAGGCTCAGATAAAAGTTCAGGATCTTTAATCAGGCTCAGGTCAGTACACGGGGGATCATTAACATAGGAAAAAGTATCTAATTGACAGGCAAGAAAGGTGGTCAAAAGGCAAGAATGGTCAATAACACACTCACAAGTAAGTGAGGGGGCAAGTAATCACCCAGGAGAGAAACTTGACAGGACGTGGGATCTGAAACAAGATGGTTTTATGGTTACCAAAATAAAACAGGTAACACAGGGATGACAAATAAACATGCATTTAGGTAGCTTGACAGGTCATAACAATTCACATCATGGTAAATAGTGTTTACATGACTTACTATTTATTTATAGGCAGGAACAATTCTGATTTATTGACATCACAGTCGTGTTAAATGTGCAAGGTTTAGCCAATGGCAAGTTAAAAACAAAGTATAGCACAGCCATTATTTTGTTAGATACTTAAATCCAACAGTATAGTCAAGCATAGCTTTAATGACAGTCACATGTGTGTATTTATCTTTTTAGTCGTCAGTTGTTTCATACCTACCTACAATAAACACTATTTGGGCATCTTTTCATTTTCGCTACCCTTTACCTAATGTACCCTCTTCCTGCCGTCCCTTAACCCATTTTTTTCACCTCTCCACGCAGGCTGCTGTCCTCTCCTTCATTCTTCCTCCTGTCACTTCTCCTACCATTCTTCATCCACTGCACAACAGTGGCCCAAAAGGTTGATGATACACTGCCTGGCCAAAAAAAAAGTCACCACCAAAAAAAAAAAGGTCATACACTCTAATATTTCGTTGGACCGCCTTTAGCTTTGATTACGGCACGCATTCGCTGTGGCATTGTTTCGATAAGCTTCTGCAATGTCACAAGATTTATTTCCATCCAGTGTTGCATTAATTTTTCACCAAGATCTTGCATTGATGATGGTAGAGTCTGACCGCTGCGCAAAGCCTTCTCCAGCACATCCCAAAGATTCTCAATGGGGTTAAGGTCTGGACTCTGTGGTGGCCAATCCATGTGTGAAAATGATGTCTCATGCTCCCTGAACCAGTCTTTCACAATTTGAGCCCAATGAATCCTGGCATTGTCATCTTGGAATATGCCCGTGCCATCAGGGAAGAAAAAATCCATTGATGGAATAACCTGGTCATTCAGTATATTCAGGTAGTCAGCTGACCTCATTCTTTGAGCACATACTGTTGCTGAACCTAGACCTGACCAACTGCAGCAACCCCAGATCATAACACTGCCCCCACAGGCTTGTACAGTAGGCACTAGGCATGATGGGTGCATCACTTCATCTGCCTCTCTTCTTACCCTGATGCGCCCATCACTCTGGAACAGGGTAAATCTGGACTCATCAGACCACATGACCTTCTTCCATTGCTCCAGAGTCCAATCTTTATGCTCCCTAGCAAATTGAAGCCTTTTTTTCCGGTTAGCCTCACTGATTAGTGGTTTTCTTAAGGCTACACAGCTGTTCAGTCCCAATCCCTTGAGTTCCCTTCGCATTGTGCGTGTGGAAATGCTCTTACTTTCACTATTAAACATAGCCCTGAGTTCTACTGTTGTTTTTCTTCGATTTGATCTCACCAAACGTTTAAGTGATCGCCGATTATGATCATTGAGGATTTTTTTCCGGCCACATTTCTTCCTCAAAGACAATGGGTCCCCACTATCCTTCCAGTTTTTAATAATGCGTTGGACAGTTCTTAACCCAATTTTAGTAGTTTCTGCAACCTCCTTAGATGTTTTCTCTGCTTGATGCATGCCAATGATTTGACCCTTCTCAAACAGACTAACATCTTTTCCACGACCACGGGATGTGTCTTTCGACATGGTTGTTTAGGAAATGAGAAGCAACTCATTGCACCAGTTGGGGTTAAATAACTTGTTGCCAGCTGAAAGATAATCGCCCATGCAGTAATTATCCAATAGGAGGCTCGTACCTATTTGCTTAGTTAAATCCAGGTGGCGACTTTTTTTTTGGCCAGGCAGTGTATATAAACACAGTAAAAAGTTGAAGGACTTGCTGCACAGCCCAGAGGCCAGAATAAAATGTCGGCATTCTACGTTTTTGCAAACCACGGATATGTCACATTCCTAAGTGTCATATGTATCATATCAACATATCTAAAGCTGCATTGTTCAGATTAGGTGTGTATGAGTGTAGTTTCTCATCAGGAGGAGGAGGGGATGGTGGATGGCGTGACATCTGGTGAGATGGCTACCAAGCAGCAAACATGAACAGTCTGTTTGGGATCAACAAACAACACAAGCAGATATTTTTTAAAGATAGTTAGGGATAGCCGTTTATGTAGTAACAAATGTGGGATTTTTTTAACAAGAGGGTGGGACTTGTTTAGCCATGTTTGTAGCAACCAAACTGGGTATTTAAGGCAAAATATGATGTTAACCACAGCATTTTCACAACATAAAAATGAAATGCAAAGAAACATGAAGTTTTAACATATCTGCTACAAATGAAATGTTCATATATAACATATTCGTGGTTTGCAGAAACATACACTGCCAACATTTATTCTGGCAATTTGGTTGTACTGTTAAATTGTGTAGTCTGTAAACTTAAACCTTCTCTTGACATTGACATTTACCATCTTTTCATACATTTGTTTGTATGTTTTCTAAAAGCTTTTCTCTTTAATTTGTCATTCCATCTCTTTTTAATTCTCTTGGAATTTCCTTTTCACAAATGACTGATATGTAGTGTTGTGGCAATTCCTCTAAATATTATAATTTTATGAGTAACCAATATCCAAAATTCTCCCAGCTGAGGTTTAATTGTGGTCTCATGTTATTAATGATTTATTATCCAAGCTTTTGATCTCAGACAAGTCCTTTCACTGAACTGCACTTTTTGAGCTCTCCTACACTTGTAGAGTACATCTAAAACACATAGCACACTGGTCATGTACTGAGCTGCTGCTTTAGGACATTTTCAGTACAATAATAGTGCATCGAGTTGATCCAGGGTCAAATTTACCTCAGCTTTACACTTTGCACTGACAGATGACATACATACAAGCATCTTCACTTGATAGAATACATTACAATGTGTTTTCATAAGACTGGATTAATTTTGCCACTATAGTTGAAGGCATTGAGATGGATGAGAAAATTATTTCAACTGTGACTACTATGGAGTTTTAAAATCCTGCCTCACAAACAAAAAAAAAGAAGAACGAATGCTGTGTGTGGCAAACCTTCAAACGGGACTTCCTGATTTATATTTCTTCTTTCCTCTTACCAGCACCATACAGCTATCACAGCCTACAACAACATAGACCCTTGCAGTCTTTTTCTCACAGACTGCTATCAGTCTGAATGCACTGCTAATGAATCAGTTGGGAATTTCATGCAGATTTTAGATGGACACACAAACAAGGTGCAGCAAAATTATGTGCCACATATGAAAGTGAAAAACAGAACGGAACAGGTTGGATACATTATCAGCAGGAAAAATGCAGTACGAGCTGGTGGAGTTGGTGTGGGCCATAATAATGACCAATCACATCAGCTCCTCTCATCCCCTTTAAAAGCAGCAGACAGTTTGATGGGCAAGTGGATGAGTCTAGGTCGATTTCTCTGAGAGGAAGCTAGTCCAGACAGAAATATTAATACACAGTAGCCCAAATAAGCATTCAGGGACAGATGTCTCTGCCCCTTTTTGAGTTTAATGGATTAGACACTAAAATGTTGTGTTTGTGTGAAGTGATTTTAATAAGTGGCTATAAAGGTTGCATTCGGTTACTCATATCTGGATACATTTGCATGCACTCGATGATGCAACTCCTACAAATACTGAGAAAAAACAATCTTATCTGCAGAAGCTATCACAATCCCTACAGTACATTTGGATCCATGAAATTAAAACGGCACAGCTTAAATTTTTGTCCAGGTTCCTCTGTTTGAGCTCCTGCTTCCTCTCTTTGTGCCTTGTCCACCCTTCTTCCTGTCCTCCTTCTCCTCCTCCGAATTCCCACTCTCTCCATCTTACGTTCTTATTTCCCCTCTCCCATCTCAGTCCATCTGTGCTGTCACTTAGATCAATCAGTCTGATTGATCACAGCCTAATTGACTATTATTGAGGTTAATTCAACTCTTAACACACTTGCATGCACAAGCATACACGCACAAAACTCGCCATCGCAGCTACAAACATGGCGTCACACACACACAAACACACACTTTCAACAGTAAAGCTCAGACCCATCCATCTGCCTTCTGCACTACTTCTGACAGGCTACAGATGACTTACACATGCAAATCTCCACCCTGCCTGACCCTGTGCTGTGTACACCCTCTAATTATACCCAACACAAGCACACAAATAAGATTACTGTGTGTGTGTGTGTGTGTGTGTGTGTGTGTGTGTTTGTGTGTGTTTGTGTGTGTGTGTGAATAACTCCTTGATGAAGGTGAAAAGTAATTGTCATGCAGATATGTCAGTGTTGGGTTGCATGTTGAAAAGGTTTTGCTCTCAGTGCTGATGGTGGTTTTGATGGATGATCCAATGAATTGACTTATATCCTTTTGGTAGTCTGGTGAGTACTGGGTAATTAAGAGAAGCTTGCATCATTAAGAGTTAATAAAATGCATCTGAAACCCTAATGACGTGAGAAAAAAAGTTTATGTCTGGATTTAACTTTGTCTCAGATGCTCCCTCTGTTACTCACCAGCAGTTGTATATGTGAATTAAATTTCATAATATTATTGAGTAACGTGGTTTTGACCGACAGGTGTGGGCAGTGAATTCAGCGGGTCGTTCTGCCAGTCCGTGGGCCAATGGGAGAACAGGACCTGCCCCACCCGAGGGTGTAGGCACGCCTGTTTTCCTGCGTGTTTCGGCAACCTCAGCAGTAGTGGACATCCATCCCCCAGCCCGACCCAATGGGATTGTCAGCCTTTACAGAGTGTTCTCAGTGAACCACAACAACCACACTCTGGTGACGCACTAATTAATAACTTGTACTCAGTTTCTCAGTTGGATTTATATACTGTCTTCTTCCCTTTTCTCTGATCACTTAGTCTCATTCCCTCTCTCTCCTGTTTTTCTTCCCCATTTTGACCCATCCAATATTTGCTTCTCAATCATATGCCCACTTTAAACATATCTCAGTGTTATACTTTTCTCTTCCACTAGCTCTCAGAGGGTACATCCCATCAGCAGACACTCCATGGTTTGCGTCCTTACACACAGTACTGGGTAGGAGTGGAGGCCTGCACCTGTTATCAGGTATTATGTACCACTAGAACATAACAGCTAGACTCTGTCATGAAAGTTAGAAAAGAGATTCGGTCTGGTTATTATCTGGTCTTCTAGTTCCAAAATAGCACAGGGAATCATTTTCAGATACAGTAAATTGATCGGAGGATAATCCATTTAGGTTTGCTTTGAAATACTTCTTGTAAAGAAAAGATGGTCACCAGTTTAAATGTCATCACTGATTTGGAGACATATTGTTTGGCAGGGCAATTTACAGGATATTGCATTAGCTGGTTCACGCTGTTTTGTTTTTTTTTCTGCTTGCCTTAAATAATTCTGATTACTCTAAAATACTCAAATTATACTTTAAATTGCAAAACAAGTCCCTGCACTCAGTGTTTACATATCGTGCATTTAATTATTCTATGAATCCTCTGAGAGGACAGTGTACTCATACACTCAGAAATACTACAAATCCTTAAACTGTCGGTTTTGAACATTCCACAGTGCTGTACCCAGGGTCCACTGAGCGAACTCCACACCCTAGCTGCCCCCCCAGCCCACCAGCCTTCTCCGCGCCCCGTCACCCTGACCTCCCGCTCAGTTCAGCTGGAGTGGGACGAGCCTCTGGCACCCAATGGAATCATTGAGAGGTGAGTGGTAAAACAAAAGTGCACATTATTCAACGTATTATCAATGAGAAAACTGTTTGCACTCAGATTTCATTAATGAGTGAGACAGACTGCACAAACAGATACACGTACCATACTGTCACTCTCACTCACTTACTGTCTGTTTCCAGCTGCGAGCTTCATCTCAGATCACCTTGCCCACAGCCCCCCCAGCCTGTACCCCTCCCTTGTGCTGAAGGAGCAGTAGAAATCTGTTTCTTCGGTAAAAGGTGGAGCCACAATGTGACAGGTGCTTATGTGATTATGTCAAATCAAGATATTTTTAAAATGCATAACATGTCCTGACACGCTTTACAGTGAAAATTATATTTGCATTAATACCAAATTAGAATAAGACAGAGGAACGATGTTAACAAAAGTACAAAGCGGTTAAGTTCAGAATTTCCAGCAGTGAGTGACACACTGATCATACAAAACTGGGAGATATTTAAATACTAAGCAAGCACTCACAAGAAAGACTGAGATAAACTGCAAGCCTTCATCACACAAGGATAGCAGCTAATTATAAGGACCTGGACAGGTAGATGCACAGTGTGTTGTCTGTCTGTGTTTTGTGTGGGGGGAAAAAAACAACTGAACTACTCTGTGCAGGTCTCCAACCCTATTCCACCTATCAGCTGAGAGCTGCCTGCTTCAACAACATGGGCAGCACTGCCTCCAACTGGACTACTGTGACCACACTCAGCGAAGGTGAAACAAAAATGTATCAAATCTCTCACAAGCTAACCAGTCATGAAAACCATGAAAACACATCACAGTCTCTGTTGTCCCCTCTGTCTACGTCCTTCCAGCCCCCCAGTATGTGTCTCCTTTCTCAGTGGGCAGCAACCTGACAGTTATTTGGCTGGACTGGACGGGCTCCTTCTCCCTCAACGGGTACCTGAAGGAGTATAGTGTGACAGAGAGCCAGCTGAGGGTCTACACTGGCTTCTACAGCTTTCTCCATATTCCACGCACCTCGCAGAAAAGTGAGACCACACACACACACACGCACACACGCACACACACACACACACACACACACACAGATAACATTTTAGGAGGAATGTCTGCCTCTACAGTCACACAATAAGCAGGTGCATTTAGATAAATGCACACTTTGGCAGGCAGTGTGACTTTAAACAAAATTAAACATGATGTGTTGATAGACTGCTGTTGAATATTAGAATAAAAAAATAATTGCTATACTTGGACCCAATCCCATTTCATATTTGTACCCCTTCCCTGAATTACAGGGGGTACTAGTTAGAAAACCCTTCAAGATACTGATACGTTGTTGGTATGCTGTAAGGATAGACCAATACATCGGCCAGCCGATATATCGGGCCGATATTTGAGTTTTTTTACTTGTATCGGCATCGGCCGATATGCGCGTGGGTTCGCGGATTTATTTTTCCCTGGCATGATTTACAGACAGGCATCCACGGGCAGCTCTGTGTTGCCGGAAGACCCTGCAGCGCACATGCAGCGAATCCTACTGTGTACAGTAGTTGTTGTTTTATTTATCCTTCAGCTTAAATATTTGTTTATTTTATAAAGACATTACTGGAAGATTTAAGAGCACTGAACTCTTTTTTTTATTTGAATGTATAATAATAATAATAATATTCTACCTGTTCTACCTCAACTTTCCATCTTGTTTTAGTATTTTTTACTGTTCAATAAATGTTTCTTATTTTAAACTTGAGACCTGTAATATTTGTTATCATTGTGTCATTTTTTTTTATGTAAATTGAGGGAACAAAAGCAGTATTGGCCCCAAATATCGGCTCAAGAAAATCGGCAGTCCATAATCGGTCATCGGCTAAGGGTGATGGAAAAAAATCAGTATCGGCATCGGCCCTAAAAAATCCATATCGGTCTATCCCTAGTATGCTGGTGTTTCCGTAAACAGATGCGACAAGTGCAAATGTGTCGTCTTCTGTAGTGGTGATTTCTCTTACAGACAGGCTCTTACAGTTGCCAAGACACTTGCAATTCATTCACAACTTAAGTTTCACGCTATCAATTGATCAAAGAAGTCATCAAATAAAAAAAAGAACACAGCTTCATTACCAGACCACTAATGGAGCTCTGTAAAATTGAATTTCCTCTCAGGGGGATTAATAAAGTATATAAAATTAAAAATTAGTCTGATGTTACTAATGTGTGCTCCTACCCTGCCAGTCTCCATTGATATTAGGTGTGTAAACAAGAGCAGCAACTTCACTGCTGGACTTAAGTTAAATTTTGTGTGTCATATGCCGTCAGATGGGTGGGGAATGCAACATGGAAATATGTCAAAATGTGGCACTGTCATGCACACATCAGCAATAACAATATGTAACAATGCATTAGTGTTAGCTAGCTACTATACTAGTCATTTCTTTTGTTGTGCTTGTTATAAAAAATGTGCTAAGATAATATGATGGTTATCATAATATGTAAACCTTAATTTATGAAGAAAATACATTTGTGGTTTTCTTTTCTTGCTTTAGCAGCCATCTTGCTGATGACTTCTCTTGACACTTTTAAGTGTGCCTCTGCAAAACCTACGTTTGGAGGGCCGTGTAGCACTAACACTTTGCCCCACCCCTCTATCCGAGAATAGTTTACAAATGTAATTCTTTAAGGCATAAGAACATATTTTATTAGCTGTCAAGTTTGTAATGAGGATCAGCCTTTGATTAAGGGGATGTTCCAAAGTGAGGGGAATATTTCAGAGAATTGCAAGTCGAATGAGCTGTAGTTGTGGATAGAGAGAGTCAGAGTGCTGTCAGGAGAAGCATCCAGAATAATTTGACTGTCAGGACTTTTTTGACAATTGTAACCACCAATGTACGTTTTCTTTCCTCCTTTCCAAAGGAAGTGTCTTTGTATCTATGTATGAATGCATCTCAACTCATTTATTTTGTGTATATTAGCAGCCTTATCAAAGGCTGAAAGTCCAATTTAGAGACATCTCTACGTAACAAATCAACACTTTATTGTTTTGCTCTATTTTCTTTCTTTACCTTTGGTCTCTTCCTCTCTCCCTCTGCTATTAGCTCTGTCATTTCAGGTGACTTGTACCACAAACAGTGGCAGTGCCAGTACTCCAACCATCAGATATAGCCCCGCCACAGGCCTAGGTAACACACACACACCCACACACACATTCACACACACACCACATTCTGCTGGAATCAGTCATAGTGTAAAATCAAATCAGAATCTTTGCATCTGTCTTTCACATCCTCTTCCTCACTGTAATTCAGTAAAACTTAATTAGCATTATATTACATTAAAACATGTTGTCAGGTCATATACAATACATAGGCAGAATTAGGTAAATTAAAGATAAATACAAGAGATACACAGAGAGTACAAAGAATTAAACATATAGTTTAACCAGTAAGTTATTTATTTCTCTGTCTGCAGAGCCTCTGGAGCCTGAAGACGGGGATAAAGAGGGCATCAGCATGTCAGCAATACCAGTTTACTCCGAGCTGTGGTTCATCTTGTTGTTAGCCCTGCTGGGTCTATTCCTGCTGGCCATACTGCTGGGCCTAGTGTTACAGAGGTAGTCTAATGTAGTATGTAGCATGTCAATGGTTTAAGGCATGAAAACAAAATAATTCCTTCTCCTCAGGTGCTCTGCAGTTATTGATATAAAACTGCAGTGGTATATGAAAAAGAGCACAACTTATGAAACACAGCACACTGTATCTTTGAACACAGTTTAATCACAAGAACAAAAACAAAAAGGGTGTGAATGATTTGTTTTTTCCTCTCCTCTAGAGCCCTGAGGAAGAATCCATCAGCCCGAGAGCGCCCCCCGCTGGTCATGCTTCAGAAGACCAGGAAGGCTGGGGGAGAGACGTACATGGTGAGAGGAGCAGAGAAACAAGACGCTTGGGGAGAGAGAATGACAAGATGGTTGAAAGGGGAAAAGATAGAAAGAGAGACAGAGAGAGGTGGTCAGGTTTACAAAGAGGTTAAAGCAGAAGAAAAGTCAGGAGAGATATTACTGAAGGGAAACAAGACTGTTTGACTCATGTTTTGTCTGATTTTTTTTTTTTAACTCACTGGCTGAATCAAAACTCTTTTTCCTGCAGATTTTAAACATTTTAGAAAAGTCTGTCTTTGTAAGAGCAGCTGTGTCTGAATCTTTGTTCCACCAGAGGGGGCTGAAACAACCACTGTTACTGGAGAGCTGTTCTTAGAATAGGAATTATTTTCTGTGACTGTTACCAGCTACTGAAAACCTGGTTTAGTATGTGCATCAGTGCAGATGATGAAACCTGCTCCTACATGTTTGCATTCTTGTTAAAGCTCAAGTTAACAAGGACTGACATCACATTGTTGCCCAGTAAAAATCCTGTGGAACCAGAGTTGGATTTTTTTTTTTATGTTTTCACATAAATCAAACACTGACATAAAGTCTTTCTTTCATCTACAAGTAAGTGTAAGTTGTGTCTTTAGGATCAAATCCTGCTGTTTTTCCTCAACAGAAGCATCTTGGAAACAGCAACATTTCATCTGATATATTTAAGTTTGTTCCAAGTACAGTCATCAGCCCTCAAAATCTCCAATCACCCATTACCAGTAACTTTCAATAACAATGCTACTTGAACCAAATTAGCCACATTCCACTCTTACTACTCCTCTATTTGATTTCCTCACACACAATTCTTTTTAAAAATTGATTTAATTCCCTTTATTTTTGCCCCTTTCCATTCTCTGTTGATCAATCTTGCTCTATTTTTCCTTTTTTATATCTGTCTTCTCCAACTCCCTTCCTTCATTCCTACACTGTTGTCTCCATCTTCTCTCTCTCTGTCTCTCTCTCTGTGTCTCTCAGAGGCCCTGTCCTGAGTTGTGCTCTAAACATCACTCCAGCTCTGTGCTCCTCCCTGACCATCCCACAGTAAGACTATTTTCTATATTTACATTCAAAGTCCTAAATGTGTATTTTATTGTCCCCCTGCAGTTTGACACTGTAGCAGACTGTGTTGAGATCAGCAACGTTATACTTAAAAGCTACACTGTGTACACGGAGGTACGGGACTGTGACGTTGTGTGGGTGCCCCTCTACGCATGTCTGTTTTGTGTGTGTGTGCATGCTTTGTGTGTGTGTGGTAAGATGAATTATTATAACGGTAAGGCATGTTGTGCAATCTGTCAGTGTGTCCTTAAATACAGTGTTGACTTAGTATGCAACAAATAAAATCATGTGATATATCTAAAGTTTACAGCAGCAACCCTGAAGCCAGAGTTCATACGACTTCATCTGACAATGAAAACGGTGTAATAATGTATCTCAGTCCTGTCCTTTGTTTTATGGCTCAAGCAAAACTGGTATCAAGTGTGTGTCTGCTGTGTTTTTGTTGATTCTTGAGCACATCTTAAAAATAAGATTTTTACTCCACCACTCCTGTGTGAAACAAAGGGCCAATCCTTGCTGAGCACTGCCCCCTGTTGATTGTTGATATTATGACACTGACAGCTACTACAACACATCCCAATTCAAACAGTCACTCACATATAATAATTAAGTGTTACACATTATTAACATTTCAAATGCATATTTTCCTGGTAGTATTCAACAGAATCAAGAATTTATCTACCTCCATGCTCTCTGGATTTATTTGACATACACCTACAATATCCAGATCACATACAGCAATGGGCTTTGACCTTTAAAACAACATTTTTATTTGGTGAAAATGTTTAATGGGTGTTGTTTTTACTTCTGGGTTGAAGAAACTCTTTTTGGATAAAGTTGCAATTAAAGGAAAAAACATTTTTGCATGTTTTATCCCATGCACCATACATACGATTGTGTATATCTTACACTACGACTTAGTAAGGCAGTGTAATGCATAACATAATCCAAATAAAAACTAGAGCATGCATTAAAAAACTGTTTGCATTAATATAAATTGTAATATGGTCTTTTGACTCACCATCTGACTTTGAGAATATCTACTGTATATTTTAGGGTCTGACAGACACCAAGATAGTCGGCAGCAGCTCACGGTTCAGCCCCATGTCTGTCCTGCGGGTTCCCAGCCAAACAGACCTCGGTCAGGCCTACTCCCAGCATTCCCTGCACCGCAGCGTCAGTCAGCTCATTGACAGGAAGTCACTGATGATGGAGGAAGGAAGCTGGGACAACCCACTGGGACATGATTCTGGACTGGTGAGGACGGATATATGTTTGTTGAATTACTGTAATTTATATTAGGATTTACTTTAGAGTTAAGTGATTACAGCACTGATAGACCTTAGAAACAGCCCTAACAGGAAGACCAGGACCACCACACATGTACTATAGGGTCAAAAGGTCATTTAGGAGGGTCATAGAAATCATGTGTGGGGGATATTGGCCATAAAGTGAAAGATCCTGTTTTGGAAGCAGGCTGCCCTAAATTGCCTTACGTTAGCTGACCTTTGTTGATTAATGCAAACTCATTGGTTTTCAGTGTCTGTCAAAGACACCAAAACACAAAGACAGCAATACATATAAACAAAAACAACAAGTGTGTCAAAAAGAAAACCTTGAATTATATATCTAAGAAATAAAAACAAGAAACAAAGCTTAGTAAGAAATATTTTATTATTATCTTGATAACATTGATTTAGCATAGTGGCAGCATCGGAAGCAAACTATATTGTGCACACACATAATGTGCGTCATTATCATCATTTGCTGGTAACTTTGTAAAAGAAATTACTTTTGTAAGTTGTCATGTTCCTTAACTCAGTAACACTGGTGTCACCTGTGCTTTCCTCTCACTGGGCTTACAGTACATACTGTAACTGTCGCCACCTCTTTAAATATTTAAGACCTCATTTGTGACCTCGTGTGTTTTCTCTTTCAGTACGTGGAGGAAGATGAGTTTGTGGACGCAATCAAGGCCTTAAAATCTGTGAAAAAGGAGCACACCATGTTCACTGACACTCATCTATAAGATCCTTACTGTACGTCTGATCAGGTATCACAGTCGCAACTCAGACATGGTCTCAAACCAGGACAGTAAAACATTCATACCTGGTGTTTGGTGTTAGCTGAGGACAGACAGGTCTTCTAACAGGACTTGAAAGTATGAAAAGTTATCTAAACAATTTACAAAGCTTGAAATGTGATTAAGGAGGTCTTGAAAGATACTGTAAATGAAATATTGTTCACTATCATGAGCAGTGATTCCTTCTCATCTCACTTTGATTACGTCCAAAATGCAGTGGTACGGTGCAAAGACCTGAGAGGAAGAGGGTAATAATGGTTGTTTTACTGCAGCATTCATCTTGAACTATTTTAAAACAGGTGTCGTCTCATTTTACAGAGCTGCATGTGTGACTCCCTGTAGGGACTATTAGTCTTAACTTGAGTAGAGGCAGGGATCCAGCATCCATGAGTTCAGTTCAGATATGGACCCTGTCAGCTGTGGTTGTGTAGGCTGTGAGGCGCAGCTGCAGTAAATTGGCTGCATAACTTAAATGTTTCTATATGTGGATTGTAATTAGACTGTAAATTATATCTCAAATCCTGCTGCGATTAAGAACCATCTCTGCTTGCCAACTGTTAGTAGCAGATCAGCTAAAGTAGGTTTGTTTCCTCAAAGACTTGAGTCACCCCCCCCACACACACACGATCAGCAGCAGCAGTCCTGTAGTTATATTACGACACATGGCCTTGGTGTTAGTTTTAAGACAAAAAAATGCCAACTGTTTTTTATTAATGTGTTAAATGTGGCTGGGAATCACAGATGTGCCGTCTGATTGTTGTGATTATGTGATGTAACTTGAAAGCCCAAGCTGAGATTTTTTTATTATTAATATTATTATTTTTTAAATCATATCAGATGTTGACGTACGGTTTACTGTGATTTAAATTTAAAAGGAACTGGACATGCCTGGGTTTGATTTCATAGTTTAGCTGTCAGTGAAATCCAGACTCAGTGTTGTTTGCCTGTGGCCTGATTTGTTTTATCTGGATAGCAATCAGTTTAAGAATGAAAATAATCTCAGCTATGTCCTGTGTTGGTGTTATAGCAGGAGTACAACGTTGTTTATATTTTGATTCCACAGATTGGGCCTAGATTGGGATAGAAACAGTATTTACCGTGACAAGATGTTGAATTTCTGTGTAACGTTGATGGGTTTTTGTGTACAAAATCAAAGCCTACTGTATTGTTCTAAAACCTTGTCTTTATTTTTTTTACACTGGCAGTATTATTTAAGGTTGTTGTATAAAAAAGTCTTATTTATAGATGATCCATTGATTAATGTTTGTGTTTTTCTGAGAAATTATAAATAATGGTCAAGAAAATGTTCTTTTCCACTGGTGTTCTTATATTTTCTTCACTTGAAACTTAAACTCCGTTTCCACTAAACACTTTCAGTATGGTACCTTTGGAACCAAAAGTAACCCTTCAGACATGGTACCTAGACCCTAGTGTTTCCACTACAAACAGTACTCTTTTATGTGGGCGGAGTTGTTGTCACTTGCTGCTCCATCCAGCACTCACTGTATTTCCTCATTTATCAGTCTGCACCTCGTTTATTGCCACAGAACAGGGTTGCATGCTGACATTTTCATAACAAAATAAACAGGCTACAGTGAGAGTCTCTCTCCATGGGATATTTAGAAATAGCAGGCTTGTGCATGTAGGCCTTCTCAGGCAAGCTCAGGGGTTCTCCTGTAAACCACAGGAACAATCCTCTGGAGTGAGGATTGGGATATGTGCAGTTCACATAATGCGGTCGAAATTAATCTCTCTCTTTAAACGCTTGAAGATCCACTCATTACTAAAAGTGTAAGTCATATAAAAACTAAAATAATGGTCAAAGTTGTCACAGTTAATTTAAGGTGTGTTGATGGATTCACGTTGTCAGCTCATTCACTGAGTAACATAACAAGTGAACATTCCACCTTAAAAGTCGCCTGCTGTCGGCCCAGTGAATTAAGTTATTTTTTCCTCAGACTGCAGCTGCTGCAAGAGGCAGCAAAACATTCTTTTATTTTCATCGTGAATATATGTAAAACTCTCCATGGTATGAACAGTGGTTACATGAGTCTCAAAACCAGCCACAACTCAGCCCTGAGCAGAGTGACTGTCTGCTATTGACCAATCAACAGACTGCAGTGTTCACAGCTCCACCTTTTAGTACCAGATCTGTGTGCTAGGTACCCCAACAGAGGGGGGACCAAAAATGGGGACGTATGGAACAGTTCCATTGGTACCATCCACAACTTTTCACAGAACAGAAAAAAAGCGTACTGAACTGAACTGAACTGCTCGGTAGAAACGGGGCCTTAGTTGAAATATTAACACATGGAATAGTTAACACTGAACCTCAAAGCAAACAGCTTTCAGCATGACTGTGTCTCAGTTAAATATTCATATATGGCTGCAGACATTTTAAAATTATCCAAGAATCATTCCTTATCTATTTATTTGTGGCCTGTCTGATGAATTTGAACTTGAATACAAAGTTGCATGATAGTCATTCATTTTTCACTTTATCAAAAATAAGGGCAGCATTCCTGTGAAAAACAAATTAAAAGAAGAGCCAAAGACAGCGTGTTGCAACATTGTTTTACTCCACAGTGAACAGAGGAGATGTCAGTATTTAAATGCAGGAACTCAAAATTAAAGACACACAAACGTACCATTCCATGCTTAAGGCATGAAATTCATAATACTGATGCATGAGGACAAACACTCCACTAGTGATACATAATTATTTGTTTATGGTGAGGTTAATATGTGTAAATAATCATTTAAATTTGTAGAACTACAATTATGAAAGCAAAACAGTTTGAACACAAAGTTGAATAATTTGCGTGTGTACAGAAGTGAGGAACACACTTGGGGACACAACTGAGATACTTAGCGTAACACACTCCTGTGCCTCAGCCTGGTCATGGTTTATCTAGCTGAGGATGAAATGCTGTTCTTTTTTGCTGACTTAGTAAAACACAGATGTGCCATCAGCTGCACAGAGACTTTAGTTACCACACACACAGTCACACACGCCTCCGCCAACACACAGAGGGTCGGTATCTCCGTCAAAACTATGCAGCAGTAATTTAGTTTTGCTCCTGCGTCCCTTAAGGGAACACCAAGGCAAGTCTGAAATTAACAAACTGGCAGAAACAACCGTGCCCTCGCTCAAGGACACCAGTCTGACAAGGGCACTTCTAAAACATTCACAGCCACATTCACAGCTATTGTCAGCCATGGAGGGAGGGAGAGGTTGTGAAAAGAGAGCTCGTGGAGTGATTGTAAGGGACAGTATGGCCCTGAGCTACACACACACACACACACACACACAACACACACACACACACGATTTTATTAAACTCATAAATCACGATGACGACAGACAGCGTCTCAGAGAGGAGACTGTCTGAACGGGAAGGTTAGTGAAATGAAAGCGCTGGGGAGACACACACACACACATACACACACATACACACACACACACCTCTGTGATGCTAAGCAAAACAAAAATTGCACACTTTGGCAGGTTAACCACACAAACCCTGTGCTTAAAATTTATTTCAGCCTGTTTTTTTTACTGAGTCTAGTGTTAAAGGTGAAACTGCAAAAAAAGTTTAAACTGCTTTAATAAAATCATTAAAGGGACAGTTCACCCTAAAATCAAAATTACATATTTTTCCTCTTACCTGTATAGACTGACTGACAGACTGTAGAGCTGTCTGCTTCTCTCGCATATAATGGAACTAGATGGCACTCAGCTTGTGGTGCTCAAAGAAAAAAATACATTTAAAAAACTCAACAGCAGTGTCTCTTTCCAGAACTCACAATGCGGTTACTCGACATAATCGACAGACCTTGTTGTGAGCAGTTTAATGTAGGAACTTTTTTTTTCTTTTATTGAACCACAACTGGCAACTATATCATGGCACAGAAGGAAGCGTGCATCTACACATGGACTAGAGGCTTTGTTTGTGACAGAGATATAAACATCAATGGCGTCCTTCTTGGCTGAGCTACAACGTTACCTAGCTCAGTGGTGCTAGGTGAGCTAGCAGTAGATGCACGCTTCCTTCTCCTTAGTGATATGGTTGGCAGGCGTAGTTTGGTAAAAAGAAAATAGTTCCTACATGAAACTGCTTACAACAAGGTCTGTGGATTATCTTGAGTATTATCTTGATACATTGCTGTATTGCTTGCTTGAGATTTGCAAGTGTACATACAGTATATATATATATATATATATATATATATATATAATTTTTTTGAGCATCACAAGCCAAGTGCCACTACAGGTAAGAGGAAAATATGTACTGTTGATTTAAAGGGTGAACTGTCCCTTTCACAGTCAGTTATATGTTTGTTTTAATTATCTTGTCAAAGATCTTGTTGTCTCACACTCTCATACATTCAAACATCTCAGATCCCAAATAATTTTTAATAGTTTCTGTTAGTCTTAATCTGTTTTATGGAAAACTGGAGTGACTTTAATGGTCTCAAACAGTGTAACTTTGTTCAATACAAAGTGTTAAAACATGCATACTGAATGTAGAAACTAAACAAGGTAAACAGGTGCTACACTTTACAGCTTTATGATAATACAGATTTGAAATATCTTCTGTAAATAGCTGAAATTTTGCTGTTTCTTCAGACTAACTTTGTCAAAATGGAGAAAACAATACAGCTAAACTGTATCTCAACAGTCTTTTTCGTTGCATCTCTATCTACTGAGAGAAAGGAAGGAAACATGTCCAGGTTTGAGAGGTTTTAGTGAACACAGTTGTTGAAATTGCATGAACATTGAGGCTCTGAAATGTTCACTGTTAACATTACATCTGATCATGGGTCAGCACTGTGAATAACATTACAACAGAATGCAGCATTTCTAACGTACACAACGTAAAACAAAGATGTACAGGGCAGTTTAAACAAACAGATATGTATTCCTTTTAGCTCGCTAGCATCTGGCTGCAATATAATGTAAACATAGCCAGAGAGGAACCGAGGGACGACAGATAAGGACAGACAGAAGACAAACAGTTATGTGCTGAAATATACTTTAAACTTTATATTTTCATATATATGTATATATAAAATAAACACTAGCAATTTAATGTTAGTCTTAATAGTGCAAGTGCAAATGCAGTTAGGTCCAATAGCACGGTAATATCAATATAAGCATTATATGATTATTAACAATATGTAATGAACAACAGTGTTAAGTATTGACACACCATAACACACATCAATGCATCCACATTAGGATTTTGTTTTGAATATGTATGTCTACTTATCGTACAGGTAATTAGTGTATAAAAATGCACGTCTTTGTACAGGCAGGGGCCGCAGGTCAGTTTAGATTAAGCCGTGACTTAAAGGAGGTTATATAGCTGATGGATTTGGCAAAAACATTTCAGGACATCCTTTCCAGTTCTGTTTAATCTTTTTACTGTCACAATTTTTTGCAGTTGTCCCCACGTGAATTATAAAATAGTACCGTAGATCAAGAGCTGGCCTGATTTCTTTAACTTATCCCAAACACACAGCTAATGGATATCTCACAGGGGATCAGATGGGTTCAAGCAGTAAAGGTATGCTAATTAAGGACGCTGCCATTTAACCTGAACCTGTCCTTTAAGGCCTTCACAACTAGACGGACTTTCCAGTTTTCATCTTTGTCAATGTTATCTACAATTTACAGTAAGTGTTGATGATTTAAAATGTACTGTGAAGCCTATCTTCAATGACCACTCAGAGAATCTGATCTGGCCCGCTGTAAATCTATCATGAGACAGTTCTAGCCAGAGCCAGAGTGGACAGGTCCGTCACGTGGCTCCACAGTCGTCATAAGCCTTTGGTCAGAATCCTTTTCAATGAAAACAGGCTGATAACTGTCAAACAAGTTAAATAAGGCACTGCGACAGTCATCTGAAACAAAACAAGACACGTTCTGTTGCAACAGGAGTAAAGTGATGTAGTGTACCAGGTCCTTGTATTGAGCTGAGTGTAGTTGTATTGTGATACTGTAAAAAAATATATAACATAATGATAATTAGCGTGATCTTGCACAGGCACCACTGTGAGAAGAATAGATTGAGTTGACAGGAACACAAACAGTTTTTCCTTTTTGTAGCTGTCTGAACAGTGGCATACCAAATAGTTTCTCTGTTTAGACACAGAGGAACGTGTCTGTATATTTGCTTGCTGTCACTGTTTGTCTAAATGTGATCTTTATGATGGATTAAACTCTAAAAGAAGTCAAACAAACACAAATAAAACCTAAAACTTGCCTCTAACAGTAAGCTTTCCACATGTGTGCCACTAATTTGTTTTTTTCTTCTGAAAGTTCCTTCCTAAATTGCTGCTGTGTTGGATTAGGCAGCAGAAATTTTGGCTCATTATAGCAGAAAAAGCAAAAGTGTAACTGGTCAAATTTAAAACGACCACAGTTCATTTAGTTCAGTTAGTTGCAGGATTCCAAGGTTTTACTGCATGTAGGAGCTGCAAAATTATTTTACTGTTAGCTAAACGTTGGCTTTTTATGTCACTGCTTCAACAACAGAATTAATGTGTCTCTAGCTGCAGAAAAGTGGATACACATTAGGGTTCAGGTGGGTGCCATGGTTCCAGCTAGGACGACATATTTCAGGTATGTTTCAGTAAAATTCACTGTGCGACATATTGCACTTATTGTCAGAGAGACGTTATCATGAGTTTTTAAAGGGTCCTGATCCTTTTGATTAATCTGAAATGCTGAAATGATTAGTCAATTTGTTTGGTAAATCTCCCGAAATAACTTCACACTTTTTCATCTTTCATATTATTGTAAATTGAATTTTTGTGATGGGTTATTTTTTGAAGTTTCTGATAATGACAGTATTTCTTTGTTTTCTGTTTGTAAGCAGGAGTTTTGGGTAAGCTTGAACAAGTTAGGTCAGGGTCTGGCCAAATTCATTCCTGCCAGACTTTAAGTCAATAAAAACACTTTAAATATTTGATAAAAGTACAAACTGTGCATTTGTTAATTCCCTTTTGCTCCATTAGAGGATCCCATAGGATAAAAGGCTCCTTGGATAGTGTTTAAAACCCTCAGCCTTTTACTAGCACTGTGCTGTGCATATGTGCTTGTTATTTTGATGAACCTTGATGAGTTTAAGATTCAAGCTACACATTGGTAGCCTTACTATTGCTTGTGCTTCAACCTAACAGGCAGCAACAACAGGCCCTTGATAATACCTGGCCAGATGGACTTTTGCATGTTCCTGTAGTTACTGTACATCAACACATGGAGAGAAACCAATTTCAGCGGTTCTCCAAGCTGGCAAATTGCTGCTATTTGTGCCTGAAAGTGTGAACCTCATCACCCATCATCTGTTACACCAAAAGCAAACTGAGATAGTTGGAGCTCCAGTTGTACCCGGAGGATAACTTTGATAAAACTTAAAATCCCTTAAAAGATCAAAAACAAAATGTATTCCTGCCTTGGTTGAGATGGCATGCTGTTGACGTAGGGGTGTTGCAACTGCTTCGTCATGTTAGATAGATTTTGTAGTCAAATGTATGACACCAATGTTTGAGTTTCACTGACTTAAAATGATAGTTCACCCCCAAATCAAGAACACATATTTTCCCCTGTACCTGTAGTACTATGTAGTACTATGAGTGTCTCCCAACACTCGGCAACTCACTCCAAAACAATCCAGACTGATAAACACTACTACAGGTAAGAGGAAAAATATGTATATTTGATTTGGGCGTGAACTGTTCCTTTAAATGAAATAAAAGGTGTATGGTTTAAATTCGAGTTTTTCAGCATAAAAAGCAAACAGAGTATATTTGACTCGTCCTGAGACACAGACTCATTAAAGCATGTTAGCATCGTGTGTTGGAGTTCCTGCAGAAGAAGGTCCTTTATCCAGTTACTCCTCAAAGCCACATTCCTCCTCTGCTGTGATATCCAGAACTCATCTCCAAAATGTGCATCTACAAGATGACTCCTCCGACTGGGTACCAAAAGAAAAGGGTGGTGGGCACTCTCCGTCACAGGCTGCTGTCCTGATTGGACGGCTCAGGCGCCAGCTTCCTGTGTCTGGGTGAGGTGGAGGAAGAGAGTTTTGTTGGGGAGGGGGAAGCATTGGAAGATGAGTCGCTGCCACCACCTTCCGATCCAGACGGCACAGAGGCGAGGTGGGGGACTGGGGGAGCCTTCTTCCTCCCCAGAAAGCCTCCTTCTAGTACTCCTCTCTTCCTGACACCTCCCTCCACCTTTGCCCCCTCTCCCCCTGATCCCCCACTCTCTCCCTCCTCTGGCTGTGGGAGCACCTTTCGCCTAACGTCACCTCCGGGAACCGGGCTGTCAGGAGGTTGTCGTAGTGACTCTTGATTGCCTTCTGTCTTCATCCCGGAAACACCAGCGGTCGTCATGGCTCCCATAACTGTGTTCGAGCTTGAGCTGGCTGTTCGGCACGCCCAGAACTCCATGGCTGAGGCTCTCCTCTCACTGTCGTCAGGGCCAAAGTCACAGAGCGAACGGCGGACATCAAGGGTCTGGCTGAGGCCCTGTGTGGACGTCTGGCCAGTGCTGTCCAGAATACCTCGACTCAGGCTGAAGTTCTGGAAGTCTCTACAGCAAAATGGATGGATGGAGTCAGGTACAGGTGGATAGATAAAGAAATAAAATGCAGACAGAGACAACTCAACGTTTTCCAAGCGTAGTTGTAGCATAATCAGATTATTATCACACAGAGAGGATGTGTTTAAAACTGCAGGTGCTAATGGTCCTCACTTGTGGTTCTGGAGAGAGACAGCAGTGCATATTTTTCACTCCTCCCTGTTCTTCATTGGCTAAAAGTACTAGATCTTTCCAATCAGGTGTGAGTAGAACAAAGAAAGATAAAAGTGCTGAGGCTCTTCAGGACATGGAGCACCACTATAAAGCCCAGTTCAGACTAGAGATTTGTGACGAGTTGAAAGTTGCGACTACTTGCGATGCACCGGGCTGCGACATTCTGAAAACCTGCCAGTTCACACCAATGTGACGAGACGAGACAGTGTATCGTCTCCATAGCAAATGATGTGCTTGGCTTGATACCGCTAGGTGTCTGTGAAGAAATGTGTTTTGTAATATGGGTGAAGCGACTCTTTAATGTATTTGTACTATGAGACAAACATGATCTCACCTGTAGCTGTGGAAGGACTCAGTTCGTCGAGCACGGGCCAGCAGGGGGCTCTCTCTGTAGGGTCGCACAGCTCCATACGTAGCCTGGCTCTCAGGAATGGGCTCCTGGGCCTGTAACTGCAGACTGACAGAAATACAAGAGACAGGTAAGAGCTTCAGTGGTCATTGAAAACACCTTCACAACACTTCTCACTGTTATTTACTGTGATGTTGTGATCACAGTATTGAGACAAACAGATCCTTCTTTTGTGTATAAATGTATGTACGCATGTATCTGTAGCGAGATAGGGAAGATGAGTAGCAGATTGGTTTCTTATTTTATATGCATGTCCATCTGCCTGTTTGTCTTTATAGGAATACTTCACCCACAAAGTAATCATTTGTAAATCAATTACCCCATGTTACTTTGAATTTGAGATGTTTTTTGCAGTGTAGATGTATTGGAGAACCAGTCAATGTTAAGGTCTCCAACAAAGTATGTCTCTGTCAGTATCTGTGACTACCATTGTGCATATGTCCTAAAAATACTGTGTATTAGAGCTGAGTGCTCTGTAGCAACAGCCCACTAAGGTTAAAGCCACAGCACTTTCACATCTGGTAAACTTAGATCTTTTCTTATTTTGACCGGTATATGATCTTGAATGTAAAACAGTAAACCTCCCCCATGCTTATTTCTGTCATGTATGAATATGTCATACCCTTGTATCGCCACCTTAGTGTCTAAAGCAGATGCATCTCAGTGTGTTTCAGACACAGCTGTAACATGTAGAGCATTTTTAAGCAGCAGAGAACTTAGTTCTTGTACCTGATTTTTTAGGCTACAAACATTCAGATGGGTGATTCTTACTCCTTTCTTTGGTAGTTTAAAAGACATTTAGTGGCTTATTGCACAGTCTCAATTAAACCCAGTGATACACAGTCCTCCGGTGTCCATTAAAACTAGGATGACCCAAACTACAAACTCTCACACAACTTGTGCAGTATAATCCAAGTCTCATTTATGTAGTTGTGTGCTCTGTGTTTCCCAAACACGTTTATTTTCACTAATACCTTACTATTTAAAAAAAACTGCAAAATGCACAATTTAAAAATGCAATGCACAAGCAGAGTTCAAATGCATGTGCTTACCCCATGAACATTACTTGTATGGGGAAGTGTTTTGAATAGTGAGGTTTTTGCAAAAAAGCATGTGTTTGGGAAGAACTGAGTTGCCAGATTTCACAGAACTGTCACCTCATTACTCTCGGTTTCCATCTTCAGTCTGACATTGTATCCACTCCGAGTTTCGTGGGGGAGGGGGATTCAATTTTCCCTAACCAATGAATCCGAATCTAATGTAATGTTAACTCCACTGATGTGTAGCCATGCCAACATACTTATTTTGCCAGGGTTTAAAGAGTGCAATGGAGCAGAGCCAAGTAAAACAAACTACAATGTCAGGTGATATTAAGAAGACAAATTGTTAGCCCCCCCAACAGTGCTCATTGGTTGTTTTTTATTTAAACCAAGAAACTGCCGTTTTGTGTCACAACACCAGATGATTAGTCAACTCTCTGGAGTAGAGGATCCAAAGGTCAGGACCCCAGCAAAGCACTGACCATACGACCTGATAAACTCATCAAGAACTTTCTCTGTTTTTGGATTCTTTGTTTGCAATGGAGGCATGAGAGAGAAACAGTTTTCTATACGGATTCAAGAATTCAACACGCGATGAGTAACTGATACACTAATGGTCATTTTGTGGGTGAAGCATTCCTTTAATGTGGTATGTGAGCACTTTCTAACCTTGAGCAGGACTCTCTGAGGCGTGTGTGGTGCAGCATGGAGGGGGCCGGGCTAATATTTGGTGTAGCACAGCGGGAGGTGCTCAGGTCACACTGGTCCAACAGCTGCAGCAGCTCCTCCTCTGTGGGCCCACCTACATCTGTGTCAAACACAAAAGCAGCTTCAGAACACACATTTACAGTATTTCATCAAAGTAAAACAATAATATTGAATCCTAGAAATAGTCTACTGTATTTCCAGGATTTTGTTTTTTTTTTGCAGGTGAGTAAAACCAGCCACAGACATGCTTTCTTACATTACTGTTCTTCATCTCTTCTCCCACAAGCACACACAGTTCTGTCTCCCCTCTTTCTCCCCCTATCCATCTCTTTCTGCTCACCCTCTCTCTTCTTCTCCTCTCCTTTGTTGGCGGTGTCCATCGCTGTGGTCAGGTCCCACATTTGGATGCTGCCGTTGCCATGACCAGTGAACAGATAGCGCCGAGGTCGCGACCCCATCCGGCTCGAACCCTCGCACTCCCGCACCATGAAGGAAGAGATGGTGGTCCCATCCACTGACTGCACTTCACAGATCCTGACACAAACACAAACGTAAACAGGTAGCATGAGGCAAAGGTCAAACAGAAATACTAAACGCCTACAGATAAGTTGACGGACAGTGGGAAAGAAAGAAACTCAGTGAGATGAAGCACAGTCCCAGTTTGTAACAATATAAGATAGATAAAAATCAGGAGCAAAGTTGAAAGAGAGACAGATGGAGAATATCAAACCTCTTTCCAGTAGATGAGAGCCTCACAAACAGTTTATTGGTGATGGGGATCACCTTCTGTATGAACACCTGCTGATCATCTCTCTCTCCAAATGGACCTGAGGGCAGGAGACACAATCAGTCTCTCCCAGAGAACAAAAATGAAGCCAAAATATCCCGGATACAGCCGCTGCCATCTTGCGCTGGTGATGTCATTTGGAGCCAGAGTCTGTGCAGTAGCAGTCACCGCAGTATTAAGTTCCTGCCCACACATTTGTTTTACCAGTGTTCATTGATCGCAAGCACACCGCCTGACACACATAGCTGTCAATTATGTTGTCAGACCCCTTTTTATAGCATCAAATAACTAAAACTAACACTTGAAGATACATCAGCGTGATAATAACTACCCAAAATGACACAATAATGAAAACTCCTTGTAGCTACTTTAAAGCAATAATCAATTTACAGTTAAAGCCTGTTGGCAGTTTCAGACATGTCGCCAGTATTTAGTGTGTGTCAAGGCTGTCACAGCTGGTGACACACTTTTTCATATCTACACAGAGAGTATCTGCTATCTACTGAATTTGAATGCAAAGATAAAATCCATTTGTTACTACCAATGTCAATCCCAATCTTTTGCCGGGATAGTATCAGATGATCCCTTTCTTCCTCCATTTACTGTAGATGCATCTATCTTTCCCTCATATTGATCAATCTTCCCTTCTTATATTCTTATATTTCCTCTAAACTTCTCTTACTTAATCTCTCACCAATATCGTTCCCAGAGCCGTAGCTGCCGTGGCTCTCCGTCTCCTCCAGGGACAGTATTTTGAAGGAGGCCAGAGGGGTGGAGCCTGGCTGGGTGGAAATCATCCCTCTGAACCGGGTCACCGTCCATGTCCGAACATGGTTGTTGTCTGCACACACTGACACACACAGAAAAACGACACAAGATGACAATCACAGGTATACAGAGGGGTGTGTAACAAAGAGAGATTGATGTGTCACTCCTCTATTACCCCCTCCAGTTCCCTCTATCAGCAGAGAAACTGTCTTATCCTCCAACCTGCTACACCTTCCTCACCTGACACCAGATGTTTCTCAGACAGCATGATCTTTGTCACTGGGCTCCTGTGCACAGTGAACGTCTGGAAGAGCTGGGGGCCCGATCCCACCGTCTCTGGGTGCTGCACGATCACTCTCACTGCACCGCTGCTCGTCCCATAAGCTATCTCTATCCAGTTCCCACTCACACCTGAGAGAGCAGCAAGACGGAGGGGGAGGACAGAAAGACACACAAATACACACACAACATTTTTAATGTCAGGTCAACAATTGTGATTTATGTTACACCCAAAACTGTCCCTTTATGTATTGCATATTCCTCACCTAAACTGTTTTCATAGACATATTATATTGCACTGTATGGCTTTAATATGAGAATTTATGGACAGCAAGTGGGCATCATACTGTTTCCTGTACTGTAAAAACAGAGGCTGAAAATACTGAGACCAAAATAGGTAGTGCTGATGAAATATGAACCAAGATTCTGTTACTGCGTTGCCTATTTCTCAGCTTAAAAGCTTTTAGAAACATATTTTAGTGTACTGCTTGGCAGTAATACAAGACCATTTGTTACCAGCTGGCTGCTTTATTGTTTCCTGTGTTGAAATGACCAAACGCACATTTTATAACCCATCAGTCGCCGTGTTTATTGGTCCAGTGCGGCACAGTGCATTCTGGTAGTTATAGGTTTTCTACCTCTTGAGCAAAAGCAAATACCACAGCCACTTTTCTTTGATTTCTCTGGTCACGTACACCAATTTCAAAAGTATTTGTATCTTTCGACTGAATAGACAGCCGAGTTTTATGTTTTTAAGAAAGACTTGTGTACTGACTGGTTTTAGGTGTGAGGTAGACGGACAGCGCAGTGATGGCATCATTTGAAGGGTCATGATAAAGCTCCGTCACTAGAAGATCATTATCCTTCATCCTCAGTGGAAACTTCTGCATGTCTGAAAAGAAGAAGAAGACGAAATGTTAATGTGTTGAGGTTTGAGAGGAATTTATAAAATCTAGATCCAGTATCCAATCCCTGTGTTGACTCAGAATCATTTAAATAAAAATTACTGTTCTTTAAAAAAAATCATCAAGGCGCTCTTAGAAGCATTTTCTAAACATCACACAAAGTCACTTCAGTTAAATTCACAAACATCCAATAAACTGAGTGGCAGGTGATAGGAAACTGTGTGTGTAAATGTGTGTACCAATGTAGTAGATGGACCCATTGTTGCAGCCCAGTAGCAGGAAGGATCCTGCTGTGTCACAACTGGTAATAGGAACCACATCTTGAACCTTGAACACACACACACACAAAAAGAAGAACTCACAATCAGGTGTTACAGCCTTTGCACACAAGTCTATATTTTTTCTATGCACCGTTTTAATCTGTCATCCAATAAAAAAAGTTACACAGAAAATGTGCACATAATACTAACTGACAATTCATCACTTATGTGCAACATCAGTGTATACTATATCTATACTCCCTCATGCAGTAATGTGAATTCAGTCATTCAGCCTTTCTATTTATGTTTTGTTTTCAACTGTTTACTTATTATATGCTTTGTAATTCTTTTGCACTATCCCATCTAGTCGTGGTAAAAGTAAAACTAGTAAAACATTATCTTATCTTGAAAGAAGGCTATTCTGAGTTATGAAATGATACTGTGTGCACCATCTCTCTACATCTCTTTTACACAAACACACACACACACACACACACACATACAGGCCCTCCTACCTGCCAGTGCTGCGTGACTGCATTCCACACCCCAACCTTCCCTGTGTGGCTCGTAGCCACCAGCTGGTTCCCGATGAAGAAGAGATCATCCACAGGTACACCGAGACTGAACACACCTGAGGTGGCGGGGAGAGGAGGGAGTTAGATCACACTTTTCAAAGTCCAGTCAGGTCAGTTTCACTTTGATCAAACACACAGACACAAGCAGATACAGTAACTCTCTATTTACCAATCTCATTTCCACTGCCTCCATCTTGGATGCTCCAGAGGATGATGTTGCTCTCAGAGGCGGCAGCCACCATCTTGTCCTTGTCTCCATGAGGGCCACCTACCACCTTTGCGTTTAGTGCAATGCGTTCAATGGTCCAGTCAAGGTAGGGAGAGGAAAACACCTGCTGCCATCCAGAAGATTCCTTTATCCTGATCACACACACAGACAAGCATTTACCTCTGCTTTTAATCTTACTCAGAAGGTCAGCAACAATACAGTGTTTTGTGCTTTATATAACAAGGACAGTTATGAATTCATAAGTGTGTTTTGAAAAAGTTGGATGTGCATGGGATAAAAAAGATCTGATATAGACTTTAATGATTGAAATTTATTTTTCATACACTTGTTCACAATCAGGTCCACTTAGAATTTTTTTCCATTTTTACCTCACTTGTTTTTAGGCAGCTTTTATTACCACCTTTATTACACGTTGAAATTTTCACAATGCATAACAAGGCTGTTGGAAAAAAGGGTTTATTTTTTCTTAATTATTAAACCGAAGAACAGTTTGCTCTCAACTTATCTGCTTGAATTAACAAAAACAATAAGTGGAGCCAAAGATGACAACTACTTTACTGGCACAGTGAGTAATGTGAGACACAACAGATAATGACTCCATCTTCCCATCATAAATTATTTATCCTCCCCTTTTGAACTATAGAGTGGATGAGGAATGTTTGAACTGACCATGCTGTGGCAGTTTTACCTGTAGCAGATGACAAAGTGAGCATAAGCTGCTACAATCCAGTTGTGGTGACCTGCTATAATCAGCACCTTCCTGGGGTCGACCACAGGACCTGTATATACACACACACAAAATACACATTCACATAGCACTTATGTAGCCTGATGATCCAACTGAATTTCCCTTTTGTTTTAACATCATTATTCATCATTTGTCATCATCTGAATCGCTGACTAAAATGTGACTCAAAGGTGTAGAAGCAGGCAGGGATCAGTGTATTTACTTTACCATCATTACATGATATAAAACAGCCATCCCAAATCTTTCTGCATCAGTCCAGAGCACATACGCTCTTTGTTCATCGCAGCTAACTATATTCTCTGATGTCATCCTCAACAGAGAGCGGGCCGATGAGAAACTAGGCTACCTCAGTCAGCGCAGTAAAAGGATGTGTCAGGTCACATTAGCTCCAGCATTAATGCACACTCACAGAAACACACGCACATGTGGACGAGCATAAACAGGACATGTACTCTCTTACTGTCACACACATACAGATGTGACTATCATATGAACATGCAGAAACATAGATAAGGTAGCACAAAAGCAGTATAGATGTGGCAGACACACTGTGAATGCTGGGCAGTGTAGCAGGGTTACTGTCAAATTATAATTCATTGCTACATCTGCTACTCTTATAAACTCTCACCCAGTTTGTGGTTGTCGCCTGTTCCAGGTGCGGCAGTGAGGGACGGGTGAGGAGGGGGACCGACACGGGTGAAGCCCTCTGCTCCACTCGGACCCGGTCGCTCATCAGAGGAGGAGCCAGAGGCTGATGAAGCAGGGCTGGACTTGCGGGCAGGGATGGCTGTCAAGGAAAGATACACTGACAATTATAAACAGGAATGTGTGCGGATTTGTATTTTTATAATACTCTGTGACTTAAAACCAGGTTGTTTCCTTCCTGTAACTGTTTTTGGAACATTGGTTGAACTGAATTTTCAGTTCATTTTCTTTCTCAGTTTCATGCCTTTACCTGGGGGCGGCAGGTAACCATGGAAGAGAACACTACCACACGACGAGCGGTCTAGTTCCTCACACAGCAGCAGGCGCCGTACTGCACAAATGCACATACACACACAGGTACAGACATGAGCACACGCACAAAAACTGAAATGAGCCCATAATGACCAGAGTAACATGATAGATATTTTTTCAAGACTGACTACTTGTTTAATTACTATAAAACATTAGAGTGTCTAGAGGTATCAGACACTTAAATTTAATGTTTTTTAAAAACCTTTTAATGTTAATTTTTTTAAATAAATTCACCTTTTATATTCAAACACTGCTGGTAAGTATCAAGGTAAGTATCCTGTGCAGAGGTAGGTTTAAAGTAGTAATATAGTTATTAGAGTGAGTTAGGTTTAACTACACTTTTCAAACAGATACGTGCAAGTATGTAGTAAAAAGACAGTATTAGATTCAGTAGTAGGTTCAAAGATTTATAACATCAGTAATGTGGACTTTCACGCAAAGAGATTCTTGTTTTGACAAAAATAAATTAAAATATGGATAAATAAAATTAGGTGAAATGTTTGTGTCATTTAAAACCTCACGGATATTAAAATTTAATTTAAGACTATTAAAGCATAATATTTACAAGACTTTAAGACATTTTGCGACTCTTTATGGACCTGCAGACACCCTGGTAATGGGTGATTATAATTACTGATGGTCTATTATATGGGTATTATAATACATCCTCCTTTCACTCTACTGATTTTAGACCTTAAACTCTATTTCCTCATTTTGTTTTTAACTTTGACAAAATTATTGTTTTTATTGTTAAGTTATAACGTTCATTAATGATTAGATCCTGTTTTTGCGTTGAAGCCCACTGCTGTATTTTAAATTGTATGTTACTACATCGCTTTGTATCGTATGTTGCTGTGCACATAATGATCTAAAGCAGGTGATCAGTTCTCACAAAGGTAACTTTCCCATTCAAGTGCAGACAATGCAGGGAAGTTACAAACACCGAAACAGGAAGTAAAACAGCATTAGTGTACATGCAGATAACAGTAATAAGGTTTTGACCTTGGTCATGTTGTATTTGAAGCCAAAACAACATTAGAACATTTCTCAGTTCACTTTCACTATGGCTGCCCACACTGTACCCTAACAGCCAGCAGGCATGTAGCACCTGGTGATGTCGTAGACATGTAGTGACTGCTCTTTACAAACTTAATATAAGGCAACTGCATTATGAGGCTTCCATAATATCTATATGTACCACTATTTACCACCATTTGTGCTAAGAACAAGGCTGCTACTTCCATTTCCTCCAAAACTCTGTCAAGCAACTCACCTAAAGGAGTTATCCCGTAAAACTCTGCTTCATGCCGCAGGACGCTGATGTTGACACCCCTGCAGGGAGAGAACAAGCAGAGGTATTCAGTAAGACTCTGGTTACAATTCAACATAATGTCTTCTTAATATAAACACTCAGGGATATTTTCTGAATGGTGTCATGACTCCTTCCTTACCGCAGGTCCAATTCTTTGGTTCGAAGGAAATTCAAAATTGGTGCAAAAGCTGTAGGGTCTCTGTCAATGAATATCTAGAAGTGGAGGAACAAATATTATAATAGGAATGCAGGGTTTAATCAACCACTTAAAGACAAGTAATTGTTTTCAAATCACCATGGCATTTTTTTAAAAACTAATTTCTAATACTTGAAGTCACTAAAAAATAATTGGAATATGAAGCTGTTATTTAAAATGATCATTAGCTGTAGCCCTGCACTGAACAGCACACTGTCTAACAACTGGAGAGTGGATGAAATTAAATGATGAAACACTGCCTGTGTGGTGTGGACCACAGATATGGTCTAATATTGTCTCAAATGATATGATATGTCCTCTTGATCTTGCACATATAATCTTACAAATGGCAGGTCCTGTCTGCTGGAAGCTTTTGGAAAATTTCAGATGCCAGCAGATATCGTTTTTGAATAAGAAGGAAAAAACGCTATACTCACAGCTCCAGTTTCATCCCGAAGAGTGGATATCCTTCCACTCAGCAAACTGGAAAAGACACACACACACAGTGCTCCACTTAACTAAAGACTTCTCAATTTCCCCTCACTAGCTGTGTTACACTACCTGAACTAAACACACAAACAGTTTGCACAGTGACTCTTACCTGTTGAACTACAGATTACTGCTGCATCAGCATGTGCTGCATGTGTGTGTGTGTGTGTGAAGAATGACTTTATACTGACTGCAGACAGCTGGGGACAGAGAGACTGACAGACAGGCAGGCAGGCAGACAGGTGCACTGGCAGACAGTCTGACAGGCATTCAGCACTACTTGGTCAGCTGTTGTCACACTGTGAGCTCAGCCCAGTGTTTGAGTTTGTTCTGACTTTGGTATTTGCCCAGCCCTGATCAGCTGTTCCTCTTTAACAGTGGATTACACTCACATTTAAATAACTCTCTAGATACATGTGAAAACATTCACATAAGCCCAGACAAATATACTTACTCCAAACATTGTAATAACAGTTTCCAAACCCCTAGAAATCTTAAAGCAAGGGATGACTGTCAGTGTTCACATTGAATACTGGATGAATACACTTGCCTCACTTAATGAAAGTAATTTATCTGACTTGATATTCCTTCTCCTAATCATAGCCCTCAGTATGCATAATCCCCTGACATCCTCCATCACCAGAATGGTAGACGTAAGACGCAAAACAGAGACAAGACAATGAACGTCACTACATAACATTAATTATGTAATACACATGTTGTTTTACGGGGTTGCAAGAGCACTACAGCACGCTCACTGAGTCTTTGACCTCTTTCTGGGAGAATTCCTAAACGCTGTAGCAACAGTCCTAGTACAGTCTCATTAGCCTAATTTCAGGGGGCGTCTAGACAAATTAAATTTATTGCATTTGAGTACGGTCAGGTTTAAGCCTGCCTTGAAATATGTGCAGTGCGAGTTACAACGTTACTGTGGTTATGCAGACACATTCAGTCATACACAGCCAAATGTTCCTCGTAATGCAAACCCTCTAACAGTACATTGAAGCTGGCAATATTTCCAATGATTCTCAAGTTGCACAAACAGTACACATCTATTCTATGCAGAGAGTCCAAATGCTGACAACAGTAAACCAACCTTGAGAAAAAAGAGTCAGGGATCCACATCAGAGTCTGTCTGGAGGTGCTGAACCTGAAGTGTAAAGACACAATAGTGTGATTATTACAAACACTTTGTGAAAATGTAGGGTCAATCATGGGCATGACAATGGTAGATGGTAGAGGCATGCTGTTAATGCTGCTTGCTAAGGAAATTCATCAAGAAACCCTAGTGTGTGTGTGTGTGTGTGTGACAGAGATAAGAAGAAGAGTAGTTACTGACAAAGTAAACAACCCTGAGTGGTGTATCTAACTTACTTCAGCAACACCATACACGTCTGTAGCCATAGCTCAAATGTCCCCTATGACAACCATCATGTCGCAGGCTGTCCTGTTGACGAAGCTTACCTCGTCCCCCCGACGTTCAGCTGGATGATTTCTCCCATCCCAGGCGTTAAGTTGTTACCGTTCGTAGCCATGATGACCGAGCCAACGGGTCGCTGTACTCACTGTTCCGTTATAAGTGGTCCTGTCACCACAGCTAGCTTGCTAACGCTCCTCTCCTCAGCTCAGCCAATGTCCCGACTCCCCAGCCTCACAACCTCGTCCCACCTTCCATAAAATACCCGTTATACGCGACCTATACGGGCGACGTCGGTGTTGTTTGGCCTCCGCATAGTGGGCGAAGAGAGACAGGGGCCCTTTTTATCCAAAAGGCGGCCACACAAGAATCCCTTTATTTTCCAGCGGGCTTGTTTGCATCGCTGCCCTGCGTGTAAATCGTGGATAACATCTTGCGCAGAATATTAGCAACGTGAAACAGCTGTACAAAGACTGTGCAAGCGAGGCGAGAGTGTTCACCGCCGATCACTTCCGGCATCGCTTTAACAACGTAGGAGTTGTTAAAACGAGATGTTTAAAATCTAAATATTGAGACTGGTATAGTAAGTTTATAGCAAGTATATTGTCAAAGCTTGGTTACAGAGGGATTTATTGACGTATTTTATCACTAATATTGAAACACTATCTGGAATTAGCCTACGTAGCTTTTGCACTAGCCACTCCGGACATTTAATTAGGGCTAAACGAACTAATCAAACATATTCAACTTTATTTATTTTATGTGAGACAACGGGATGTACTAAAACGTTAGCGAAAGGGGGTTTAATGTGATTGAGTATGAAGCAATGAGTGATAAAACTAAAATGGCTACAACATTTTTTATAAAACAGAGATGAATCCTGGATCAGTATTCGCTTTAAAAAAATTCAATAAATGCAGTGGGATGGATTTTCTGTTAAGATTTGATTTCTTATAATGCAAATCTACGCTTAAAACTGTCTAAATTATTTAATGAGTAATGTTAGGTCTTCTGGTCAACAGCCAACAGGATTTTCCATTAAATTGTGGATTATTAAAGAAAATAAGATCTGTGTTGAACAAATGTTTATGATATTTACATGTTTTTTTCAGCATGATAATCTTTACAAGGGATGACGACTTTTTAAAATATTTTTTAAGTATTAATACAATTGTCAGAAGTATAAAGCTAACCTTAAGCACTGAACGAACTACACCACCGTCGCATGACTCAACGTCACCAGCACAAGGAGGCTGCAAAGCCGTGTTCGGCATGATGACGTTTTATAGTTTCTTTGAGCAACTTTTTAGCAACTGCGTTTTTTAAGACACATAAACACTCAATGACGCATTTATGTCGTAGAACAATACGTGAAAATATCCCAAGCTTGTGTTGACCACAGGCATCTATACAAAAGCTCATTTAACATCAACTAACACGCTTTAGAGAGGGACCCGCCCCACTCTGTCTTACTTTGTCTCTGATTGGCTTACCCTGAGATTCTTACTCAACTCTAACCAATCCAACAACGAAGGCAACGAGTACTAGCCAACCAGGGGGCGAGTAGGGTGGGTCAAGCCGTCGCTAACCAAAAAAACGAAAATGACAATCGTGCGCACGTGTTACGGCATGACGCACAGATTGTGCATACGGATGTAAACACTATTCGGTTCATGAGGAGGGAAAACCGAACATGGCACCGAAGCTGGAGCGTTTTGTCAGTCCGGGTAAAGGCAACGGTCTGCGCGCAACAGCCAGGATCAAGAAGGGAGAGCTGGTGTACTCCGCCGAGCCGCTGGCCTGCTGTGTGTCCGGTAAACTGGCCAGAGATGTCTGCCACCACTGCTTCACACGGTGAGACAGGCGATACTCATCAGCATCCTGCTGTCAAAAGAAAAAGCTCTTGGTAGTTTAATATTCAGCGTACGTTAGGCTACAGTGAGGGAGGTGGACTGAAGGTAGTGTGGTGAATACGGACATGTTTGGCTCATGTTTGAGTTGATAACGTATATATAATTCACACCACACTCACGTTGTTTGATATTTTCGCTCTTCATTCTCTGTCAGTTTGAATGTGCACCATGCTCTTTATAGTCTGGTATAGGTGTGTGGTTGACTGTGTGTGTGTTTCCTCCAGCTAATGAGTTTATATAGAGTTGTGGTGGTATTTCATTGCAGGCCACCTAAAATGCACATTGGTACATGCAACTCAGTTCTTCGTCACTAGATGGCAGCATTGCTCCTTCATGGTTTCAGAGGTGGCAGGCTTTACAACTGTCAGCTGTAGAGCTTACACACTGTTGCACTTGTAAATATGATAAAGGCTTGCAGACCTCAGTGTGAACAGTGTTTCTGGCCAGACACGGGTGTCAGGCTTATTGTGGTGAAAAGTAGCTCTCAGTGAAATTGACTGTCATCAGTATGAATGTAGAGATTGCTTAGAAAACAATTCCTGCTCTATTTAGGTAATGTAGAAGGGCTGGGTGCAAGGCCAAAACAGGTTCACTGTGTGGCTGTTGGATTATGGTGATTTAACTGTAACATTGTGTGGGTGCATGGGATTATGCATGAGTAATTAAAACACAGTATCGACTGATATAGGCCTTGAAGGCATACTTCACCCACAAAATGACCATTTGTACAGTACAGGCCAAAAGTTTGGACACATCTTCTCATTCAATGCATTTTCTTTATTTTCATGACTATTTACATTGTAGATTCTCACTGAAGGCATCAAAACTATGAATGAACACATGTGGAGTTATGTACTTAACAAAAAAAGGTGAAATAACTGAAAACATGTTTTATATTCTAGTTTCTTCAAAATAGCCACCCTTTGCTCTGATTACTGCTTTGCACACTCTTGGCATTCTCTCCATGAGCTTCAAGAGGTAGTCACCTGAAATGGTTTCCACTTCACAGGTGTGCCTTATCAGGGTTAATTAGTGGAATTTCTTGCTTTATCAATGGGGTTGGGACCATCAGTTGTGTTGTGCAGAAGTCAGGTTAATACACAGCCGACAGCCCTATTGGACAACTGTTAAAATTCATATTATGGCAAGAACCAATCAGCTAACTAAAGAAAAACGAGTGGCCATCATTACTTTAAGAAATGAAGGTCAGTCAGTCCGGAAAATTGCAAAAACTTTAAATGTGTCCCCAAGTGGAGTCGCAAAAACCATCAAGCGCTACAACGAAACTGGCACACATGAGGACCGACCCAGGAAAGGAAGACCAAGAGTCACCTCTGCTTCTGAGGATAAGTTCATCCGAGTCACCAGCCTCAGAAATCGCAAGTTAACAGCAGCTCAGATCAGAGACCAGATGAATGCCACACAGAGTTCTAGCAGCAGACCCATCTCTAGAACAACTGTTAAGAGGAGACTGCGCGAATCAGGCTTTCATGGTCAAATAGCTGCTAGGAAACCACTGCTAAGGAGAGGCAACAAGCAGAAGAGATTTGTTTGGGCCAAGAAACACAAGGAATGGACATTAGACCAGTGGAAATCTGTGCTTTGGTCTGATGAGTCCAAATTTGAGATCTTTGGTTCCAACCGCCGTGTCTTTGTGAGACGCAGAAAAGGTGAACGGATGGATTCCACATGCCTGGTTCCCACTGTGAAGCACGGAGGAGGAGGTGTGATGGTGTGGGGGTGTTTTGCTGGTGACACTGTTGGGGATTTATTCAAAATTGAAGGCACACTGAACCAGCATGGCTACCACAGCATCCTGCAGCGACATGCCATCCCATCCGGTTTGCGTTTAGTTGGACGATCATTTGTTTTTCAACAGGACAATGACCCCAAACACACCTCCAGGTTGTGTAAGGGCTATTTGACCAAGAAGGAGAGTGATGGAGTGCTGCGGCAGATGACCTGGCCTCCACAGTCACCGGACCTGAACCCAATCCAGATGGTTTGGGGTGAGCTGGACCGCAGAGTGAAGGCAAAGGGGCCAACAAGTGCTAAACACCTCTGGGAACTCCTTCAAGACTGTTGGAAACCATTTCAGGTGACTACCTCTTGAAGCTCATGGAGAGAATGCCAAGAGTGTGCAAAGCAGTAATCAGAGCAAAGGGTGGCTATTTTGAAGAAACTAGAATATAAAACATGTTTTCAGTTATTTCACCTTTTTTTGTTAAGTGCATAACTCCACATGTGTTCATTCATAGTTTTGATGCCTTCAGTGAGAATCTACAATGTAAATAGTCATGAAAATAAAGAAAACGCATTGAATGAGAAGGTGTGTCCAAACTTTTGGCCTGTACTGTATGTCAGTCATGTCATGTTACCTTGAATTCATGAGGAAAGCTTTTTTTCTCACATGCCTCCATGGAAAACAGCAAACATATTGATTGACTGGGGGACCACATTTAACAACAGCAAAACTACGTCAAAACATGGGTTTATTAACTTAGACACAACTTGTGAAGTAGTATGCTCACTGCTTCCCAAACACATGTATTTCCACCTAAAAAAAACACTGAACATTGAAGTCTGGGTTTGAGGGGAGCCTAGATAAGTCACTTTGTTCTGGCAGGTGGGCAGTGCTTGGTTTTGGCCCAATTGTTTTTAATGTGGATCACAAACTTTCTCATTTTACAGCTAAACAGTACACTAAATTACTCACGTGCTGACGTATTGCGGTAAGCGAGTTGTGTCATTTCCGGTGTTTCTGTGACAGTGTCTCTGTACTGCTCTGGTGAATTCTGCTAGCCTGCTTTCTCACCTCAGTTGCTTTAACGCTGCTTTAACGTCTACTTCAAGTCATAACCCACACTGGTTCTGTTTAAGCACTTATAGCTCTCCTTCTTTCTACGACTTTCTCGCTAATCTCTTAGCTGTTGTTTGCACGCTCTTAGCCTTGTTAGCTACTTTAGCTTAGCCATGGCTTCTCCTTCTCCTGCTCTTTCTTGCCCGGTGTGCCAAATGTTCAGTTATGCCTCTGCCTCCTTTAGCGACAGTGGTAATTGTAATAAGTGTAGCTTATTTGCTGCGTTGGAGGCGAGGCTTAGTGAATTAGAAGCGCGGCTCCGCACCATGGAAAACCATTCAAAAGCTGCGGTAGTTAGCCAGCCCCCTGTAGCCGGTGCGGAGCCACATAGCATAGCCTTAGCCTCTGCTAACTGTCCTCCGGTAACTCCCGTTCAGCCGGGAGGTTGGGTTACGGTTCGCCAGAAGCACAGCTCCAAGCAGAAGCCCACGGTTCACCACCAGCCTGTTCACGTTTCCAACCGCTTTTCCCCACTCAGCGACACACCCGCTGAGGATAAAACTCTGGTTATTGGCAGCTCTATTCTGAGGAACGTGAAATTAGCAACACCAGCGGCCATAGTCAAATGTATCCCTGGGGCCAGAGCGGGCGACATTGAATCAAATTTAAAACTGCTGGCTAAAGCTAAACGTAGATTCAGTAAGATTGTTATTCACGTCGGCGGCAATGACACCCGGTTACGCCAATCGGAGGTCACTAAAATTAATATTGCCTCGGTGTGTGAATATGCAAAAACGATGTCGGACTCCGTAGTTTTCTCTGGACCCCTCCCAAATCTGACCAGTGATGACATGTTTAGCCGCATGTCATCATTTAACCGCTGGCTGTCCAGGTGGTGTCCAGCAAACGATGTGGGTTTTGTTAATAATTGGCAAACTTTCTGGGGAAAACCTGGTCTTATTAGGAGAGACGGCATTCACCCCACTTTGGATGGAGCTGCTCTCATTTCTAGGAACCTGGCAAATTTTATTAGTAATTTAAATCCCTGACAACCCAGAGTTGAGACCAGGACAGAGAGTTGCAGTCCTAAACGCCTCTCTGAGCTTCTAGTTCAGTTACCCAGCCATAGTTTTCATAGTTTTATACAAACGGTGTCTGTCCCCCGACCACCTAAATTATTTAAATCTAAAATTAAACAAAGAGGAGTTGTGCATAACAACCTCATAAAAATTAAAACCTCTTCTGTGACAGAAAGACAAAACAGGAGAATTAAATGCGGACTGTTAAATATCAGGTCTCTATCGTCTAAAGCAGTGTTAGTAAACGAATTAATATCAGATAATCATATTGATTTACTCAGTCTCACTGAAACCTGGCTGTGTCAAGATGAATATGTTAGTCTAAATGAGTCCACTCCTCCCAGTCATAATAATACCCACATTCCTCGAGGCAGCGGCCGAGGAGGGGGAGTTGCAGCCATTTTTAACTCTAGTCTGTTAATCAGCCCTAAACCTAAACTAGATTATAATTCATTTGAAAGCCTCGTTCTTAGTGTTTTACATCCGACCTGGAAAACCTCGCAGCCACTTTTATTTGTTATAGTGTACCGTGCTCCTGGCCCGTATTCTGAATTTGTATCTGAATTCTCAGAGTTTTTATCCAGTTTAGTTCTTAAATCAGATAAAGTTATTATTGTAGGCGATTTTAACATTCATGTCGACGTTGATAATGACTCCCTGGCTACCGCGTTTATCTCATTAATAGACTCCATTGGCTTCAGTCAGGGTGTACATGAACCCACTCACTGTTTTAACCATACCCTCGATCTAGTTCTGACGTATGGAATTGAAATTGATAACCTAAAAGTCTTTCCACAGAATCCCTTGCTATCAGATCATTATCTGATTACTTTTGATTTCTTTTTACTCGATTACACGCCACTTAGCAACAGTTACTATACTAGATGTTTATCAGATAGTGCTGTCACAAAATTTAAGGAAAAGATTACTTCGTCGTTAAATTCAATACCAATACCTTCAGTAACAGAGGTTTCCCGTGCCGACTTTAACCTCTCCCAAATTGATCATTTTGTTGATAGCGCCGTAGGCTCGCTGCGAACAACGCTCGACTCTGTAGCTCCTCTTAAAAAGAAGTTAACAAAGCAAAGAAAGTTTGCTCCTTGGTATAACTCTCAAACCCGTAGGTTAAAACAAATATCGCGAAAATTTGAAAGGAATTGGCGATTAACCAAACTGGAAGAATCTCGTTTAATCTGGACAGACAGTCTCAAAACTTATAAGAGGGGCCTCCGCAATGCCAGAGCAAACTATTACTCAGCATTAATAGAAGAAAACAAGAACAACCCCAGGTTTCTTTTCAGCACTGTAGCCAGGCTGACTGAGAGTCAAAGCTCTATTGAGCCTTGTATTCCTTTAGCCCTTAGCAGTAATGATTTTATGAGCTTTTTTAATGACAAAATTCTAACTATTAGAGGCAAAATTCATGACCTCCTGCCCTCGGATGGTAGGCCTACCTATCTAACCTCAAACACAGCTGTAGAATCTAATATATATTTAGATTGCTTCTCCCCAATTTCTCTTCAAGAATTGACCGCAGTGATTTCTTCATCTAAATCATCAACGTGTCTCTTAGACCCCATCCCAACTAGGCTACTTAAGGAGGTCTTTCCTTTAGTTAACACTCATATATTAGATATGATCAATATATCCCTATTAACAGGCTATGTACCACAGTCTTTTAAGGTAGCTGTAATTAAACCTCTCCTAAAAAAGCCCACCCTGGATCCAGAGGTGTTAGCCAACTATAGACCAATATCTAATCTTCCCTTTATGTCAAAGATCCTTGAGAAAGTAGTCGCAGACCAGCTGTGTGATTTTCTCCAGGATAATAATTTATTTGAGGAATTTCAGTCAGGATTTAGAGTGCATCATAGCACTGAGACAGCTCTAGTTAAAATTACAAATGACCTTCTGATTGCTTCAGACAAAGGACTCGTCTCTGTTCTTGTTTTATTAGATCTTAGTGCGGCGTTTGACACAATTGACCATCAAATTCTACTGCAGAGACTGGATCACTTAATTGGCCTAAAAGGTTCAGCACTAAGCTGGTTTAAATCTTATTTATCTGATCGTTTTCAATTTGTTGACGTTTGTAATGAATCATCCTTACGTACCAAAGTTTGTTTTGGAGTTCCGCAAGGTTCTGTGCTCGGACCAATCCTATTTACTCTATATATGCTTCCTTTAGGTAACATCATTAGAAATCACTCTATAAACTTCCATTGTTATGCGGATGATACACAGTTGTATTTATCGATGAAGCCAGAAGAAAGTAATCAATTAACTAAACTCCATAACTGCCTTAAAGACATAAAAAATTGGATGAGCACCAATTTCCTGATGTTAAATTCAGACAAAACTGAAGTTATTGTTCTTGGCCCCAAACAACTCAGAGACTCTTTATCTGATGACATAGTTTCTCTAGATGGCATTGCTCTGGCCTCTAGCACTACCGTAAGAAACCTCGGAGTAATATTTGATCAAGATTTGTCTTTTAATTCTCATTTAAAGCAAACCTCACGGACTGCATTTTTTCATCTGCGTAATATTGCGAAAATTAGGCCTATCCTGACCCGAAAAGATGCAGAAAAATTGGTCCACGCTTTTGTTACCTCAAGGCTGGATTACTGTAACTCTCTATTATCAGGTAGCTCTAGTAAGTCCTTAAAAACTCTCCAGCTAATTCAGAATGCAGCAGCACGTGTACTAACAGGAACTAAGAAACGAGATCATATTTCTCCTGTTTTAGCTTCTCTGCACTGGCTCCCTGTAAAATCCAGAATTGAATTTAAAATCCTACTGTTAACTTATAAAGCTCTAAATGGTCAAGCTCCGTCATATCTTAGAGAGCTCATAGTGCCATATTATCCCACCAGAACACTGCGCTCTGAGAACGCAGGGTTACTCGTGGTCCCTAAAGTCTCCAAAAGCAGATCAGGAGCCAGAGCCTTCAGCTATCAGGCTCCTCTCCTGTGGAATCATCTTCCTGTTACGGTCCGGGAGGCAGACACCGTCTCCACATTTAAGACTAGACTTAAGACTTTCCTCTTTGATAAAGCTTATAGTTAGGGCTGGCTCAGGCTTGCCCTGTACCAGCCCCTAGTTAGGCTGACTTAGGCCTAGTCTGCCGGAGGACCCCCTATAATACACCGGGCTCCCTCTCTCTCCCTCTCTCTCTCTCTCTCTCTCTCTCTCTCTCTCTCTCTCTCTCTCTCTCTCACTCTCATCCTATTACTGCATCTTGCTAACTCGGCCATTCTGGATGTCACTAACTCGGCTTCTTCTCCGGAGCCTTTGTGCTCCACTGTCTCTCAGAATAACTCATACCGCAGCGGTGCCTGGACAGTGTGACGTGTGTGGTTGTGCTGCTGCCGTGGTCCTGCCAGATGCCTCCTGCTGCTGCTGCCATCATTAGTCATTAGTCATACTTCTACTGTTATTATACACATATGACTATTGTCACACAAGTATACTGTCTGATACTAATACATACTTTCAACATATTGTACCACAGTAGCCAGAACTATAACTATAATATTATTACTTTCATTAATGTTGTTGTAAGCTACTGTCATTACCTGCATCTCTCTCTCTCTCTCTCTCTCTCTCTCTCTCTCTCTGTCTCATTGTGTCATATGGATTACTGTTAATTTATTATGCTGATCTGTTCTGTACGACATCTATTGCACGTCTGTCCGTCCTGGAAGAGGGATCCCTCCTCAGTTGCTCTTCCTGAGGTTTCTACCGTTTTTTTTTTCCCCGTTAAAGGGGTTTTTTTTGGGGAGTTTTTCCTTATCCGCTGTGAGGGTCTTAAGGACAGAGGGATGTCGTATGCTGTAAAGCCCTGTGAGGCAAATTGTGATTTGTGATATTGGGCTTTATAAATAAAATTGAAAATTGAATTAAATTATGTTTCCGAAAACCTTTGAGACGAGACACAGGAAACAGAATCTTGATTCATATTTGATCAGCACTGCCCAGTTCAACATATTATCTGTCTCATGTACTACTGTCTGGATATAGAGACAGTTTCAGCAAATATGTTATTAGCAATAGTTATGTTTTATAAAAAGTTACCAGCTGTAGCTTTCATGCAATTCCTCAAATCATTGATAAGGACCTCATTCTGGGAGTATTTGTTTTTAAAAAAATAATTTTTCATATATTTCTGATGTGATATCATTGGAATATAAAGTAACATTATTTGTCCGGCATTTATTTTGTTGGATCATTCGGATGTTCGTTCTTGTGTGGTTATTTATCTGTAAACTGCTTCTTAATTGACTTCATCCTTCTTGTAGCAGTGATGTACTGCGTAGCCATTTTCTGTATTGATGAGAGGATTCGTCCTCTGTTTCATCTCATTTGCTTGTGATATTTGTCCAGCTGGATGCTTAATAGCAGCACTGCGGCTTCCTCTACCGTAGCCAAACCCACTTCATCAAGCTAAACACATGTATGTGAATTCGATGAGACAGGTAAGGACAGTAACAGAGTATACGCCGATTTCTGTTGCAGAAACTCCAAGGTGAATGAAGGGTGAATAACTGTGGGATATATACAGTATGTATATGAGCCTCTGAAGCAAGTGGAAGATGATTAATGAGAGCAGTTAATGGAGATAGCCTCTAGGAGAAGGAGGAGATGTAGGCTAGTTCATGTCCAGTTTTGATTTCCATATGAAGGTAAAATTTATTAGAAAGCCTGATCAGTTCAGCAGCAGCTGCTCACTCTTTAATGTCTCCTCTTACTCATTAAGAAAGGATCATCCCATCACTCCTTACACTGTGTAGTTTCGTGCAGTGTGGTGTGCCTTCTGTGAACACTTGGACTATTAGTCAGGGCGGTAGAAAATTTTGAAGGTTCGGCAAAAACACACCCCTTGATCTGTACTTTAAGGCACAGGAGAGAGAGAAGAAATTAAAGAGGATGAATGTTAATGAGACAAAGTGAAGGTGAGGATCCTGAAACTGGGATTTGCAATGAGAAAACAGAAAGAGAGACACAGATAGGGCATTAAAGAGAGAATATATTCATATTTGACATTTCTATGTATTATAGATTATAGATGTGATAATGTTTTGTGCTTCTCACTTGTGCTCAAACAGCTTAACTTGAAGGTTAAGAGCATAAGATTTAAGGGGATTTAGTGGCATCTAGCAACCAGCTGAAACACCTGGTCAGAATTCCCTCAGTGTTCATTGTTGAGGAGGTTTTCACAGGGAGCCGAATCATCTGCTGAGGTCTCTTCCTGTCCAAAACAAACAGACCTGGTGATTGAAACAGGTAAAAACACTGACTAAAGCAGTTATACATTTCAAATTAGTGTTTTTCTGATGCTGCTCGTAGTAGATGGGCTTCACACTAAGTTGGCTGGCGTGAAAACCTGAATGAAAACTGAGCTTTGGTGGTCGTATTCAAAAGCAAGCATATTCCCTTAGGATAGCTCATTGTGTTTGTGTTTACTGCATGTGTATGTACATGTTTTGTTGGTCGTTAGTGCATATACATTATGTTGGAGCAGATTATGTACTGGGTAGATGAATTAAAAAAACAAACAAAAAACAAGCGCACATTAAGGCACTTATGTCATTTGGCACACTGCTGGGTAAACAGAGCTGTAAAGACTACACGGAATAGAAATAATAACCCCTTCACTGGGTTTCTATTGCATTACTGTTTCTGTGGGCAAACAACATGTCTTCGTAACCAAAGTACAGTCTGTAGTAATTCAACAGCATCCCCGGTCAGCACTCAGTCCATGTAGCTCTGAAGAACATCCACTCATTCCACCGATGATGAAGTTATTAATTATTTACCCTCAACCGTCCAAGTCCCCCTGAGGAACATGCTTCACCCTCAGCTTTGTGGACAGCAGTAGAAGACTATGCTAGCTGCTGTGTGTGCGTTTCCTCTCTCAATCACTGCAACGTAAGCCCAGTCACTTTGTTTGGCTAAAGAATAGCTAACAAATGCCCTGCAGGGATGTAAATGTGGAGAATTGCTGCTACATGAAGTAACAGCAGGGCAGTATTGTTTATTCTATGTAATTTGAATTTATTCCTCCAGCTGCTCCATGCACAGACTGTCAGTCATTATAGTGTGAGGCAAGATGAGTATGTATCAGATGTGTACTTGGGTTTGCATGTGTAATTGTGTATGACATGAATGAATCTGTGGGTCTGAAATAGTCTTGAATATTATGTAGGCAAAAATCTTTCATATACTCCCATTACTGACTGTTTTTTTTTTGTTAGGGCTGGGCAATATATCAATATTATATCAATATTATAAGACAAGCTATTGTCTTAGATTTTGGATATTTTAATAATGGTAAGTGTTGTCTTTTCTGTTTTTTTAAAGGCTGCATTACAGTAAAGTGATGTAATTTTCTGAACTTAGACTGTTACAGCTGTTCTATTATTTGCCTTTATTGACGTAGTCATGACTGTATATCCACATTACCAATGATAATTTATCAAAAACATCATTATGTATATATTTTATGAAAGCACCAATAGCCAACCCTACAATATTGTCACAATATCGATATCAAGGCACTGGTAAAAAATATTGTGGTGTTTAATTTTCTCCGTATCGGCCAGCCCTATTTTAAGTTCCTACAATGCCAGGTTGTCATAATGCCCTTTGTTGTGCTGACATGGTTTTTAAAAGTTTCTCAAACATTATGAATATGGAGCTGGCCATAGGTTCAGCTGATAACTCCAAGCTGTTGTTTGGTTGTTTAGTTGCCTCAGTCTGTCTGATTGTAACGTGACATTGTTACAATTCATATTCAGCCATCAGGGTTTGAGGATTGGCTCTGTCTATCTGTCTGTCTGTCTGCCACTTTGGTCCAGACTGAAATACCTCTCACACTCAGTTTTAGGACTGCTGGCTACAAGCCTTAACATTGTAACTTGACATTTATTCAATATCTTAAAAAACATCGACACCCTCTCACACAGGAAGATAGGCTTATAATAACAGAAATCAATAATAAATTAGAGCGTTTGTGCCTCCACCAAATTCCATTATTTTTTAAGTGCTTGGGGTAAAAAGAGGCAAGTGTGTGAGTGTGTGTGTGTGTGTGTGTGTGTGTGTGTGTGAGTGTGCATGCATGTGTGTGGAATAAGACAGGCCATGTTGTGCAGAGTATGATCATGTTTTTGAGGCACTGAGTAAGTGTCATGGCTACATCTGCTTGCCTTGTGGCCAGTGCTCATCAGCCTGAGTGTCAGAGTGTCTTTGCACATCTTTTATTGATTTGATATCAGTGGGAGAGCTGTAAGTTCTGTTGGTGCCACAGAAACAGTTGTAAAACATTTGACTTGAACACATGTACATGCACACACGCACACACACACACACACACACACACACACACACACAAGCAGCTCAAGACAAAGAGATTGGTCTCAGAGATGTGAAGTGCATTTTCCTGTTCTCACTAAAGCACAATTAGTCTCACAGCATGACTGTGTGTCGAAGAATGTGTGTGCGGATGTATTTTTGTCCCTGTATCTCAAGAACAGAGAGTGTACTGTGTGTTTGAATGCATGCGTTTTTGGTGCGTGTGTGTGTGTGTGTGTGCCTGTGTGTGCAGGAAATGAGCAGGTGGGGAGGGGGGGGGGGCATCAAAGCTGAGGTTAATTACAGGCCTTGAAGGCTGTATGTAAGTAATGACTGATAAACGCTGAAGGAGAACACACAGACACACACACACACACACACACACCTCAGCAGGATTCAAATCGCCATAGGGTCAACAAACAAACAGCTATTAGAGGTTCTCAGACTCAGAGAGCGCAGGGGGGTGAGAAGAGATAATAGAGGAACAAAGACTGCAAAAAAAGGGAAAATATTTTTATAGTCAGAGTAGAATTTCTTGCCATTTTCAAAAGAAATGCAAAGTAAAGCTGAATTTGAAATGCTTCTGCAATGCTTCCTTATTCATTAGAAAACGTGTTACCAATCAACAATCTCTAGTGTGTATCCCTGAAGTCTGTGTGAAGTTAATCAGCCGTAAATTGCTTTTAGTGGATGGGTCATGTCTTTGGAGCCCGGTGTCATAAATGTATGTATATTAACATCTAACCATGTTAATTGTGTTGTATTGCCCACCTGTATGATGATCACACATGCTAGTTTTAGGCTGATGTAAAATTAGTTTGTGGCCCCCGGCAGGACGTGTGATCACTGAGGCGTCAGCCCACAATGTTGCTATGAAAACATACTAAGCTCACTGTGAGGTTTAGGCATCATTGACTATGTTTACATGCACATTTTTTCCCCTTATTCCAAAAAAAACCCCCAGAATTCCTACTAAGTTGTTTACATGGCTAATAAAAATTAAAATTCTATCAATATTCTCGTTAATATGCAGCTAACATGCTACAGAATATTGAACAGTGGAACGTTTTCCACTGGTGACTCTCGTTTGGCCATGCAAACACAGCCTTCCTCTTCCATTCCTTCATCCACCTTTTTGAAAAGGTAGGCGTTGCAATATTTGTGCATATCTAAAAACTTGTTCATATAATAGACTGTATATGAAAATGGACGACACATCTCCACTTAGCCCCACTGTACAAAAATGAAGCCAAAGTATCCTGAATATGGCCGCTGCCATCTTGCACTGGTGATGTCTTTTGGAGCCAGCCAGCGTGATATGAACTACCTAAAATGACATAAATCCGAAAAATATATTTGACGTGTACTTTGATCTTTTAGTTTTGGGGCTGGGTTTATGACCTGTACTGCAGCCAGCCACCAGGGGGCGATTGAGATGTTTTGGCTTCACTTTTGGAGAGCTGTCATGTCGTCCACCTTTTATTATTCAGTCTATGGTTCATATTTAAGTCTTTCATGATGCTTAAAAGTAGGTGTGTTTCTCCTTCTGACCATAGACGAGAGCTTTTCTTTTGTCTTTTGGATATGCATCTCAAGCTCACAGCCTTGCAAACGGTTGCCAAGTTGGTTTGTGTACAAGGTATCCATGACGACGAAGAGCTGACCGTCAACAGACAAGAGGCTATGTGTCGCAAACTGTGGTAAAAATCCCAGCTGAAATACATATTCCGAATGCGCTGTATACATGTCCAAAACAAGCTCATACAGCCTGAGTGATATCAGCACATCCCACGTCTAAATCTGAAAATTTGGAAGAGGGCCTATTGTAGAATATCCAGATGGAATATGCTGTTAATGTGACATATCACATTTTATAATATTGTCATATTCTGAATAATAGCGGAATATTAGTGTGCATGTAAATATACCCAACATAAAGACATGTTACAAACTGTATATCAGAGCAGCTGGAGAGAACAAGGACTGTGTTGGGAGGACTGTATTCTTGCTCTGCCTTCATCGTTGCCTCTTAGCTACTGGTTATGATTGGTAAGTTGCACAACAACACAGTGAAGGAAATGTATCAAGACGCTGTGTTGTTTTCCATCATCAAGCAGTAACACTGAGCCTTGCAAAGCAAAAATGAAGTCTAAGCTTGTTCTTTTTACAATTCAGAGAGTTTGCAAATTGTTTCAGTGGAAAACGTGTGCACAGAACCCGAGAGACTGAATCCTAGTCCCAGTGACAGTTACATATTTGCATTGAAACTATGAGAAGAAGAAGTTCCAGAGATAGATGGAGGTAGACAACACACAGTCTCTGTTGGACAGATAACACATCAAACACACGCACATACACACACACACTCACACGCACAGGCTTTGATGGGTTTTTCTCTGGTTTTGACAGACCAAAGAAGAAGTCAGATGTGTTTCTCTCCGCTGTCAGGTCGTTACTGTGTGTGACTGTGTTAGGCATCACAAGCAAGGCAACATTATCTCTGTCAGATGAAGTCTTTTTATTTGACACCAATCTCTCACTCACTGTCTCTTTGGACCACACAGATAAACACACACACACACACACACACACACACACACGCACACAAACAGCCGAACAGTGCAAACAACAAAAACAAAACATCTAACACTTTTGTCTTATTTATAGCGAGAAACTTTTGATTGAAAGTTGGATGAACCAATTTCCAAGGGGTCTTCATTATTTCAAAAGAACATAAGAAATATTGACAGACGGTTGACTCGAGAGTTTTGTTCTAATTTTGGCTGGATGTAAATGCCTGTTAGAAGGAAGCTAAACTTGTATAAACACAACACAAAGTACAAAACAAGGCACCAGCGGATGAGGCAAACCTCACACATCATCATGACACTGCCTTTTGAGCCAGTCTGGAAAAGTATGTCGCTTGTAATGTTGAAGATTTTAGAACAGAGGGGTGAGATGCAACTTTAATTAGTTTTTCTCGTCAGTATTTGAGATCAGTGCACAGATAAATGCACAGAGACTAAGATTATGTCACAGCTATTTTCTCCAGGGTGAACTCAAAACCTGTTTTCAGTGCATGTTATTCACATGTATTTAATATCTGGATTTTTGGTGCAGTCACAGACAATGTACCAACGTTGCTGTAGCTGTAGCTAGCTAGTGATGTACACTCTGACCATTTAAAAAATATTTTTGTAGCTATTACTGTACAGTCCAGTGCACATGCTGAGCAGCCGCCCCTGCATGAGTCTCATGTTTAACCTGTGCTCACGTTTTAATGCCTTTTTATATCATCTCCTTCCATTAATCCATCCATTTTCATCTGCTTATCAGAGGCCAGGTTGCAGTGGCAGCGGGCTAAGTACTCCAGACGTCCCTCTCCCCAGCAACACTTTCCAACTCCTCTTGGGGGATCCTGAGGTGATCCCAGGCCAGACAAGCTATATAATCCCTCCAGCGTGTTCTAGGTCTGATGGGGCCTTCTACCAGTTGGATGTGCCCGGAACACCTCTACCTGTAGGTGCCCAGGAGACATCCTGATCAGATGCCCAAACCACCTCAACTGGCTCCCTTTGACGGGAAGAAGCAGTGGCTCTACTCCGAGCTCCCTCTGAATGCCCGAGCTCCTTACCCTATCTCTAAGGCTGAGCCCAGCCACCCTTCTGAGGAAACTCATTTTAGCCGCTTGTATCCGTGATCTCATTCTTTCGGTCACTTCCCAGAGTTCATGACCATAGGTGAGGGTTGGAACATAGATGGACCAGTAAATCGAAATCTTCGCCTTCCGACACAGCTCCCTCTTCACCACGACACTCGAACTCCCTTGCTTGAGGCAGTAACTCTCCCCCAACCCAGAGAGGGCAATCCACCGGTTTCTGGCAGAACACCATTGCCTCCGATTTGGAGGTGCTGACTCTCATCCCGACCGCTTCACACTTGGCTGCTAACCACCCCAGTGCATGCTGGAGGTCACTGTGTGATGAAGCCAACAGAACCACATCATCTACAAAAAGCAGAGATGCAGTTCTGAGGTCCCCAGTCAAGAAAATAAAAAGACTGTCATGGTGATAAAATCCTAGCTCAACACAGAGGGTCTTTCATACTGCTGACCTGCTGTCAGCCAAAGAGTCCTTAACATTGGACAGCACTAGTAAAGGTTGTATCAGCATCCGGTACAAAAGCAGCTGGACCCAACTCCGAATTCTGTCAGTCAAATCAGATATCCCTGTTCAATACAACTCATGTAGAGTTTGAGAGTTTGAATGGGGTTCGGCAGAACGTTTAAGGTGACGGGCGTTCACGTAAAGTAGAGCGTTTTATTGCTGTACTGTTGCTAGGGCAACAGCTTTTGTCCCTGTTTACTTCCTGTCAGCTACTGTGTTAACAAACATTTGAAGAGGAAATACAAAGGGACACATTTAAAATATTTATGTAGTCAAATTTGAATCGGTCTACAATAAACAAGCCTGCCTAGCTAATGAGTGCTAACTATGCTGAATGTGTTGGAAATTGGAAATGTGCAACAACATTTTTTTGTCAACACTGGATATCAAACAAAAGCCAGAAACTGTGTGCTATTAAGTTACTGTGAGCTGTAAATTCACCTCTTCTAAGCAGAAGGCAGATGATAACGTTATCAGGTAGCCTGCCTGAGCAAAGCCTCTCTTGCACTGGGACAGCTGCCTCAGTCTCACGGAGACTCGCCCTGGGTCTGGGTCCACAGCTGCCTGTCCTGAGGAGCAGCTTGAGAGCAAGGAGCGGTCACTCTGCAGCTAAATCTGGCTACCAAAACGTCCCCAGAAGTACACTCACTGACCAAAACAAAACAAAACAGACTGCTTGACTTGAAGGAATCTCAGTCAACTGAGGGGTGTCGAACTGATGATTCGAATCTCTGGTTTTGGGGGGCAGCCCTAATTTGCACTTACAGTAGTGTCAGTTCTTGCCCATCCTCATCTTTTCATTTATTTCTTATCTAAAATTTGTTTTGCATGTTTCTTAACAGACGCCTTCAGTGTTTTTTCACACACTCAAGGGTATATTTTCAGCATATTTTTCACACTCACACTGCATTGTGCACAACAGTTCTTTTCTCAGTTCATTCTGTCTCTTTATCTTCTGCCACAAACTTCGTCAAACCTCTACCCCGTCTCTCTTATCCTCACACACTCCTTTTCCACATATTTCATCTCTAGCTTATGCATAGACCTTTTGTTCCCCCTTTTCTAACTTACACACACACACACACACACACACACACACACACACACACACACACACACGCACTGAAAAGGGTGTATGGATGCAGTGGTATATGAAGCATACAGATTACTACTTTAGATGCAGTTAGATGAACTGACAGAAAGAGGAGCTGGAGCAGATGAGAGGAGGGAAATAGTTCAAAAAGCGAGTCAACACTCCTCCTCCTTTACCTTGTTCCCTCCTCTGGATTTATACTCCCATCTGCTGCTTCTGACGTCTGTGTCTTCCTCCCCTCTTTCCACAGTTTTTCTTCCCATCTGCTATTCTTCTCTTCTCATTCTACATTTTCCCTCACCCGTCTCCTCCACAATCTCCTCATCCCTCATCGCTCAGATATATTTTTTGTCCCACCTGCCTCTGCTCTCTCTCTGCCTCATTCCTGATGTAGATTATTTTGCTCGCATCTGCTTCTCTCTCCTCCTCCTCCTCCTCCTCCTCCTCCTCCTCCTCCTCCTCCTCCCCCTCCCCTCTGTTCTCCTTCTCCCTCTAGTTTTCTCTGCCGTCTGCAGTTAGATACCCAGGTGTCTCAAAACAACTTGGTGTTGGCAAAACACACACACACACACACACAGCTGTATCATTTGCAAACCAAGTGATTTGCTGTAAACTGGGAACACGCCTCCCCATGTCTGTAAATGTTTGGTATTCATCAAGCCAAATGCCTGCATGTATCATTTCTAACTCCACTTGTGAGGACCACATCTTTATAGAAAATTTATGTCAGTCCTCACAAGAATGAATTGTTCCTTGGTTGGTTCGGCTTAGTGTAACAATTAATGAAAGTCGCTATTCTGCCATCAAGTGTTGAACCTTAAATGATGATCTGTGTGTTTGTTCCCAGAAGGAATCTGGATAAAACTAAAAGGCTTCCTGTGGATTATTCCACTGATCTGGCCGTGCATCTGTTATTCATAAATGCTCATGTCTCTCTCAGACCCAAAGGCAGAAAGCTAAAACATAATTTAAGCCCTGTGTAGAAAGGCTTAGTTTTATGAATGGCGTCTGAGATAAAATTATTACCATATGATTTCTGTCTTTAATTTACTCATTCGGGAAAGATATGAACTGCTAATGTCCCTGACTTGTCTGGATGAGGTTTCTGCCTTCAGTTGATATTGATAAGACAGAAAATCTAATTATTGGTTGTAAGGCCAATCCTGAACTTTTGTGACATTCACTTGGCTCTACCGCCTGTATTTCTGAGTTTAGGATTTTTATGGATTCTTTTATATAAACATGAAGTTCTTTTATATGTCCTACCAACCAAAAACCAAAAAGCTGCAAAGCAAATACCGCCCCTACATGTATACTCCGGAATAACATAGAATATAATGTCATTTTTTTTAATGTCCATTCTAACCCATTTTCTGCTCTCTGGTTTTGCCATTTGTGTACATCTGTAGGCTGTCTCAGCTTTCGTATCATCCTGATTTTACTTGATTATTATATATGTATTATATCTATTTTATGCTTGAATTTTCTATATAGAATTAGTAGAATTTTACTCTGTAAAAGCTTTAGTTAATCACCAAAGAAGTGACCAAACCTACAGTGGAGAACCAAATGCTTTCTTAAAGGATCTTAGGGCAGTGCAGAAAATACAGTTCTTGTCAAGGAAAGATGTTTCCTTGAGGCCATATTTTGTGTGCATGTATGTATGTATGTGTGTGTGTGTGTGTGTGTGTGTGTGTGTGTATGTATGTGTGTATGTGTGCATGTGTGTGTGTGTGCGCCCATGTCCTCTCATCATCATGAAAATAAAGCCATAAGGAGACATGTCTCATATGAGTCCCCTCAGGTATCAATGAATCATCCTCTAAACAACCATTAACAACCCAGCAAGGGTTCCAGGATGGCTGTGGAAGCAGCACAGCTGGCATCTCTCTCTCTCTCTCTCTCTCTCTCTCTCTCTCTCTCACACACTCACACTCACACTCACACACACACACACACACCGACAGGAGTGCTTTACATGCCAGTCACCCATCTACACTAAACGCATGTGCTGATGTGTCGGTGTTGCTGTGTTGTGGATGCCTGCAGCCTACTGAGTGGTTCAGCTCTGTGTAGATGGGCTATTGTAGCATAGCTGCAACACTAGATGGCAGTAGGTTCCCTTCAGGAAGCTCATTTGTAGAGTGCTCATGTTGCTTTACACTAACTCACAATTACCTTGTGATGCACTACACTAGCAGTGGTGGCAGAGAGAGATTGTGCTGGTGTTCGCCAAGTTGTCAAGCAGTTTTCTTCAAGATCAACAAACAAGAAGCTCTAGCAGACCAGGCATGCTCAGAGTTAGCCTGTGAAAAGTGCAGTTGTAGTTTTCTAGCACCCTTCAATCGTTTCGAAGGCATCAAGAATGTGGCTGTTGATTTATGTTAATATTTGTCAGTAATTTACTATACATATACTCGCACACCATCACCTGTCATGTGGGAGTGAGTCGTACCATGCTGTGTTGGCCACTCAGCCTGGAAATGAGAAAATTCACTCAGGCACGACCGGACAGCCCAGAAAAGAGGACCCCTGTAATTATTAACATACGCAAACACACACACACAGACACACACATGAACACAGAACTAAATCTCATGGCTGTGGCACAACAGCCAATACTCATGGGAAATTAATTACCATACTATACACACACACAGACATCGACAGAGAGAGACATGCTGAGGTAGGCCTAATTAGGTGTCTGATAGCATAGACTTAACAAAATTGACCACATATACACACTTGTGGGTGCACACATCTATGGTCTTGCATATCAATGTGCAAAATACAAAGTCTTTCAATCACTTCCCCTACTGCCTGGTGACAGTTTTTATGTCCTGTATTCTTGTTTTTCTCTTTTTGTCTGTCTTCATGATTTCCTTTCTCCTTTCAGTCATATTACGTGTCCCTGCACAAGGCCTTTATCTTTAAAAAAAACACCCTCTCAGGAGTGGTTGATGACTGCATGTCTGACATTTTGCACACCTTAAGGAGTGGCTCATTTGCACGTTAAAAAAACATACTGCTGTTGTTTATAGGAGAATCAAGACAGAAAAAAAATACAGGCACAGTAAACATACTATATTATACGGTACGATACTATACAATACTATACTATGTACCCATATAAAAAAATATAATTTAGATAGTTCGAAGTAATGAAACATCAATTTATTTATTATTTATTTATTCATAAACATTGTTTCATGTTTATTAAAAAATAAAAACTAATGTGAAATGAAGTTAAAGCAACAAGGTTTCTCTACAATAAAAAAAAGAGATTCATGTATTTTGCAATTAAACAAGGAGCTCCATGTCATGGCCGTAGATTGCGATTGTAATAATTATAGGGATCTTGATTAAGGCGACTACTAACTAACTAACTAACAGCTACGTTGATTAATGTGTAGATTTTTTACATGGTGTTCAAGTGGAATCAGGCAGACAGAAAACACCTTCTGGACGGCACTGGAAAAACAAACAGTCCAACACATTGGCAGGATGGTAAAACAAAACATGCATGACAATATTTGGCAACGGTGGCATTGTATTGTTTACAGAGAATGGGATAAATATGTTTTAAATAAATGTGTTTATTGTTTTATGTAATTTTTCCAGTATGTCCAGTAATTATCCAGAACCCCTGTGTTTTCGTTCCTTGTGTGGGGGAACTACATAAAATTTGGTTGTAAATTCCGTCACAGCAAAAAGTTAAAATATTTTAACTCTGAATGGTAATGTCGTCTACTGTTACTGGCAATGCTGTCTACTTTGCCGGTATTTTCCCCTGGCTTCTCCTGATTTTACCGCCATGCTCTTGTCCACTAACGTGATCTCCAGTTTGTTGTCTACCATCTTCCTGATTCCATGTGAGCACAGCATTAGTCTATAAAATGTAAAAAAGAAAATTTAATCTTTCTAAAACCAAATATTTTGTCAGAACAAAAGTAAAAAACTCAGCAATATTCCACTGAAAATTACAGCAAAAAAAGCAGCAAGTCCTAATATTTGAGAGGCTGGAACCAGCAAATATTTTTTAAGATATTTTATGGGCATCGTCAGCGTATATAGGAGGTTAAGCTCGAGGTTGCCCCGAACCAGGAAATGTTTGCCATATTTGCCATACAAGTTAAACAGTTAATTAATTATCCAAATTGTTGCTTTTTGATTAGTAATCAAGACATTTCAAGAGTGTAGGATTTAAAAAGTGATAGAAGGAGAAATGAAAGTCAAAATGACCTAATGACTATGTTGAAGTGGAAAAAGAGGGAAAAGAATAAATTGAAAGAGTATGACATTGAAAGGAAGTGGAGGGGCTACAGAGAGAGAGGATGCGTCTTTTTTTAATTCAGCCTTCTGCATGTTCCTAATGAGGCCCATCTAATGTTATTCATGAGTTTTCCTTCTGTGCCCGCAGTCCAACCATGGACCTGCCATTCAGACGACCATCGCTTCACACAACATCTGACTCAGTGGGAGAAGAAGGGCAGAAAAAAGGCAGCAGGGAGAAAGTCAGAGGGAAAGAACGGGATGAAGAGAGATAGGGGGGTGATGAGGGGGGGAAGAGGGAACATAATAAGATAACATGGCTGAAGATGAGACAGCTGTGTTTCTTGGGAGAAATTATGTTCTTTATGAAAATGAGTATTTTTATTAAACAAGAAAGTAATTTTCTGTTGCATACTAATGAACCATGGAAGACTGAAGAAATTCATATCTTTCCTGCCGTCTTTTCCCGATTATTTTGATCCGTCTTGCTGTGTTGTTATTGTCCACAGCTATATTTGGACTACACTAAGTCAGTGTGTGTATCACACTGTATGTCATGTAAAGTATGTGGCAGCGTATGTTCTGATCTCTTGTTGGTTATAGCCTAGAGGCCAGAACAGTGTGTGTGTGTGTGTGTGTGTGTGTGTGTGTGTGTGTGTGTGTGTGTGTGTGTGAAATGTATAGTAAGTGTGTAGGTGTTTGCTTACTGTTTGTCTTTTGGATTCAGGAAAAAAACAGTTGAAAGCACATTTGGCTTAGCTTTTGAACTATTACAAGATGTTACTATATAAAATGTGTTCTTGTTGTTATGGAGCTAAAGTTTGAGGTCTCAGATGTCCTTGAAATCCAATAATCCAATGCCAATAGTCAACACCAGTGGGTCACATTGCTGCTGTCCCATTCTCGCACATGCAGTGAGAAAAGTGCAAAAATATTTGTTTTCATGAGTCATACAACCTTTACTGAGAGGAGATATTCAATTATGTTCAGCCAAGATATTACCTCTGCAGTCCTGCTGGAATACCTGAGTCATGTGACCGGTATCTATACAATGATGTGTGTGTGTTTGAGTGGATGCCTTGGAAATGCTGAGAGAGTATCAGCATGGAGGCGGTCACCATAACAACAGTTGGTGCAACTGCGTATTAATTCATGTGGCAGAGTAACTACTCTATGAACAAGGGTTGGTCATCATTCACATTTGACTGGATACTGGTACCTGGAATTCAGTGCTGGTACCCACCTCACTGGTACCTTTTACTATACCTTATTCTTTCTGTTATGGTAAAAATGTCACTTCATTTTTATAAATTAAGTCCTTAATTTCCACATTGTTATTTATTTAGAACATGTGAATTTTTTCTCAGGTTAGACATGTTGCCCTGGCCAGCATTGCATTATGTATGATAAATATTGCAGCGAACGTTGCTTGCGTCAAGTTTCAGCTCACCATTGCCCTCTGTGTCTAGATTGCAGCATATCAGACATGTTTTTTACTCACTTCTCGCGCAAAATACATACTCTCATTTTATTTTATCCAGCACATTTTTATACAACAATACACGAGGTTGATGCCCAATGAAAAGGCACTGAATGAATATATTTATCTGCATTTAGCATTGCCTGATACCAGACAAAACTGTCAAATTGTTACACTCCGTCTACATCTTCAGTCATTGACCCAACACTAACTGATATCTGTGGGGCGGGGGATTTGATTTAGATCTAGGGATGCATGATAATATTGGCACGTTATCAGTATGGGCCAATATCGGCTTTATGAACTGTCTGAATTGACCAGCATGCTTTTTCTTATTTTACACAATGAATGAATATTACATACATTGAAATGTATTGTATTTCATGTGTCCATCTACTGGTGGGCCATTACGATGAGAGTATACATGCATAATATGATGGTAATTCAACTACAGAAGAGGCTTGATGATCACTAAAATGAGGTAGGGACAAAAGTATATATATATTGATGTCGGTATTGGTTATCTGTCAAATGAGGTGTTACATATCGGCATATTGGATATCGGCAAAAAATCCAATATCGTGCATCCCTATTTAGAACAACTTTGATAGTGGTGTCTATCTCGTCTACAGCACTTGCCATTGCTAATACTCCTCATTGGTTTCGGCGCACCACTTGACAATGCTTGAGAGTAGCTTGACAATGGCGCTTGTCCTGTCCGGGGTGCTGACTGGCTTATTGAGTCCCCCTGCAGTACTCATTGGTTGTTTTTTTCTATTAACCAAGAAACCGCTATTTTATGTCATGATGCCAGACTAATAAGTCAACACAAACTCCGTAGAGTGGGCAGGTTCAAAGGTCTGGACCCAGGCAACATTTTGGAAGCTAGGCGGAGCGTGTGTGTGTGTGCGGAGTGTGCTGTCCCTTGAAAGAACCAGAGAGCAGCACACTCTGCTCCGGTTTGTAATCCCTCAGACTCCCCCATCACTTTTGCCCAGCAGCTTTGAAGCAAGACACAGGAACTTTTTGGGTATTAAGCAGCTGCGCTGTTTATTTACTGGCATTACATTTACATTTACTGCCACTAGACAACCTCACTGCCTACTATTCCCTCTGCTTGGATCACCAACACCTGTCTGCAATGAGCGCAGCCACCATCTCCCTTGCTTAATCACAGAGTCACTACCCAAACACTACACACACTACACACTGAGCTCTCAGGTGGCGAAATTTGGCACCAATTGATTAAACATGAATCGGTGCTTGGTAGTACTGACTTAATTCAGTTGCTACCCTTGGAAGTATGGAGTTTGGTACCTAACCCCAACTGATGGACCTGATATTTCTTCCTGTGAATGAATGAATGAATGAATGGTTTTATTTTTGTGTCTTTAAACACAGCCCAAACTTGTGTATATCTCTTCTCAGTACATCAGTTGTTCCATATTTTATTACTATGAGCACTGACAGTGGTATTGATGCACATATCTTGATAGAGTACATTTTCTCGTGACTCAATTTGAGAAACAGTACAAATAAAATAACCACATGAAAATGTCTGTTATTGTCCTGTGAATTAGATACCTGGCAAATCAAGCTACTTCATCACATTGATGCAAAAGTCCTGTACATGCAATACTGCTATAAAACTGTCCTGCTCATTGATTTGCAACTTTGCCCACAATGGCCTAAGCTAGGTTCCCTACTATAAAGGGTATTGCAAAATCAAATTTCTATTGCCTTGTGGCATAGATCATCAGAAACTTTTAGTAAATTAGAACAGAGGAACAGAGAAAACTAACTGTCCACCTTCACTACTGGAGAAAATTAACATATAATTACACTATTAACATTTATGTACAAAATAATATACAACAAAATCCTTACTTTTTTAATGGTTTGAAACAGTATGTATATCTCCATGTAGTCATTAGAAAACCCTATTAGAATAATTGATTTTCCTCCTCACTGAGTGTATTTTGAAAACAACTTATTTGTTATGTTGCATTGTTCTCAGCTCTTTTTGCTTCATCATATTACTTACACTACCTCAGTATGGATCCCCACAGTCATGTTAAAGTCAAGCATCATTATGGTGGTTGAGAATAGTAGCTCCTTGATATACAGTATTTAAATAAATTAGTAGTATTTCTGTTCATTTTGAGCAGATTTTGATGGTTTTACCATGTGGAAATTATGGAAATCTACTGTACCTGTTATGAAATTCATGAACACAGTGCAGCTCTTTCAGCATGCGATTGCCTCCTAAGTTCAGATGCAGGGAACAAATATCGGACTTAAAATGGTGTCGTGTTTAGCAACAGCCTTCCTGTCTGAATTCATGTAAGATGGATGGACTTCCTGCGCCTGGCAGCTTGTGATGTGACCAAACTCCAAGTGTCTGAGTTATGTTCTCAGTCCATGTGTTGAAGCTGCACAGAACCTGGCTGTGTTTAAGTCTGGCCTGCTCCTATCTGCTATTATTGCTTTGTGTCTCATACTCCAGGCATGTATTTCTTAAACTGTGGGTGGCTTCCCTGTTTCTGGTAGGGCTCAACGTGACAAGAATAGCTGTGTTTTCATGAGCCTCTATCCCAGGGTAAAACTATAAATTTAACTGTTGGGTTTCAGGCTGGAAAGGTCATCGCAAATAAGACACAGCAGCCTAACATGAGGGGGGTAAGAAGACGTTAGGGAGGAGTAGGACGGAGAGGAAAGCGGTAAATCACAGACACAAGAGGGTAAGGAAGAAATAACAGGATAGAAAAGTGTTTTTTGGAAACTTGTTGACAGCTGTGGAGGCTTCGGGCCAAATACAACAGTCCAGTCTGGTCACGCACTGATAAACAGTCAAAGGAAACACTTAACTTCAGATGCTAACATTAACAGGCAACAGCCTTCTGTCAGACCTACACCGTGTGAGTGAGTGTGTTCATATTATATGCCTGATTTTGCCTTTAAGGTTCTCATAATGTCATAAACAGCAGTGATAAGTATGTCCAATCTAATCAAATGTCCCATATTCTGTACGATAAGCCCTGAGCTAATCTATTTACATCCATCATTGTTCTCCATTACCTCATTTTGTGTGTGTAAGCTCATAATACCATCCATTCTCAGATTTAATTAGCAATATATTATCACTTTCTCTCTCCCTCTCTCTCAAATCATATGACAAATCACACAGAGAGACTTTGTACTGTATATGAGCTCATGCCAAACGATCCTCAGGCTCCGCTGCTAACCCTGACTTATGCTTATGCTCTTGTGTTGGAATAAAACTAATAATGCAGAGAAATCCTTCACACACAAAATTGAATGTAGGGTGTGTTGCCAGTCATTAGCACTGCATGTAAATTGCAGAGACTTTCAAAATGAGCATGTTTAATTAGATGGAATCAAAGTTGTGAGACCGAAAATCTGGAAGATTCTACAGACAATACCAGGGCCCATGTAAAATGAGATAATCAAGCTGTATGGACATGCATGGTAAAAGCCTTGAAAAGACTGCTGTATGGGACATCCCTGTCATCAAGTGGGCGCAGACGTAGACCATCAAATCGCAACATTGCCCATTTTATTTCAGCCTGTCTCCTTTCTGTCATATTATTAGTGTTATTAAATTAGATTTTGAAAGATGTTTTCTTACATACATCTGTATATCTATATTACGGTTTACCAGGGTAATATGTGGGTGATATGTAGCATTTATGTCTAGGGCTTTTATTGTGAAAGGTAAGAAACAGAAAGAGTGAAGCTGTAATTTGCTATATTTGACAAGAGTGTTGTCACGATACCAAAATCTTTGTTTTGGTACCAATACCAATATGAATTTCAATACTTTTCGATACTCTTCGGTACTTTTCCTAAGGAAAAGTCCTTTTGGATACAAACCTTTAGAACAATAAATAGTAGGGGTGTAACGGTACCAAAAAAAATCATCGTTCGGTAAGTACCTCAGTACAGACGTCACGGTTTGGTAACTCAAATGTCCCACCAAGTTTGTGTTGTCTCGTGTTGTCTCCCTTTGCGAGGCAGACTTTCTCTTGTCTTTTTTTCACATGCGCCAGCTGCGAATGTTGATACAGGTGTTGTCATATACACCACTTGCGCACTCTGTGCTCCAATAGGAACAAGAAAGGCGTTTGTGTGCATAATTGAGTAAAATAAATTAACTAAATTAATGAATTGAATCAATTTCAAAGTACCGGTATTTTCCAAATGCAGTATAGTACCATTTGGAATACTCTAGTACCGCGGTACTATTTTAGTACCGGTATACCGTGCAACACTATTTGACAATGTAGAAGCAGCTAACTGACGGCAAGTGATCAGCTGATATCTTGTATGCTACACAGAGCCACAAAATGTGGAGCTCTTGCATTTTAACATCTTGCATCTTAACAGTGTTGCGGTGTGTGTGGTGTATGTGTCAGAAAGGCAGATAGCCCTCTGAGATTTACTCACCAAATAGAAAATCTACCTGCATTTGGCACCCTGCAAGAAGGGCACTTTTTTCTATCTATTCATTATTCTATGGGTTATAAGTATTTAAACCCAGTAAGACTTGTTTCAGGAAACTAACTGCGTATTGGAAATACAGCATTGTGGGCTAGACAGTGTCACACATGCTGCAAAGCTACTACAACTAGTACTGTTATATACTCCAAAGTATGACAAAATAGACACTAAAAATCTTTAAAAATCTTGTAGGAACTACTTGCTTTCTCCCGGACTACACCTGCCAACCATATAACTGTGCACAAGGAAACATGCCTCTCCTTCACCTAGCACCACTGAGCTGGCTAACGTTGCAGCTCAGCTGAGGAGGACGCCATAAATGTTAACATA